>NC_079439.1:3598229-3660729 GCF_903798145.1 Danio aesculapii
GTGTTTCCATGGCGCAGAAGTGAAAACAATACATTTATGATCAATAAGCAGCCCCAGATAGCACAGACAGCTGTCATCTCTTACCTTATGCCATGCGCTTCAGGGCCATTTCTCCTCTGTTTTTGAGGTGATGTGCATAAGTAATCCTGTTGTTTGTTTGACGTGGTCCAAACACAGTGAGTTATGTTTGATCAAATAAAAGAATAGTGAAATATGAAAACAATGACCGGTCCCTGACCTCTCATCAGTTGGAATACAATAACTTTTGCATAGATTATGATAGAGACATTTTTCTTTTTCCCTATGATTACAGACATGTGCAGGAACCAGCAAAATTAATTACAGCAAGTTAGACCACACAGAGCCTAAAAGGTCCACTTTCAAATCTGAGTTTATAAAATAAATACAAAAAGCGCCTCTTTTTTAAGGTGTTTATTACAACACAGACAACACATACAGTTATTTTAAACACTTTCAATAGTGTTTTATGAACATTCAAAGGGTTTCCTTTAAAATGATACCAAATTTTTGCATTTACACTTCTGCATGTGGATTTGGGAAGCTTTTAAATTTGGGTAGGCAAAATCCAGGCGGAAATCCCAAAATAGCACTAGAGTTGAACTGGTTAATGAATAAATGAAGTTCATAATATAGGTGATCAATAGTGATCTTCAGACAGAGGTTCAGCAGTCTTTGACTACATTTGTTCTCTGTAAACACTTAGCTAATATCGAGCTTAGATTTACTTTAGACAAATACTTTATTTATTCATTCATTTTCTTTTGGGCTTAGTTCCATCATTAGTCTGGGGTCGCTACAGCGCAAATTTATCCAGCGTATGTTTTTTTTGCAGTGGATGCCCTTCCAGCTGCAACCCATCTCTGGGAAACATCCATACACACTCATTCACACACATACACTACAGACAATTTAGCTACCCCACATTTCCCCTATACACATGTGTTTGGACTGTGGGGGAAACTGGAGCACCTGGAGGAAACCCACACGAACACAGGGAGAACATGCAAACTCCACACAAAAATGCCAACTGACCACTGCTAGCCACTGAGCCACCGTGCTGCCCTTTTATGAACTTGTTTGGTATTTACATTTGTATTTTTTTCTCTTTGGAGTAGAAATGTGTGTAATTCCATATAAAGTATGAAGCTGATCGGTCAGTTCTTGTCACGTGACTCGTGGTGCGCTCGCAGCATTGGTGTGCCTGGAAAGAGTGAGTACAGCTCCCTTTCGGGACTTGAACAGCGACCTTCTTGCTGTGAGGCGATCATGCTACCCACTGCGCCACAGTGATGCCCATTCATTCATTCATTCATTCATTCATTCATTCATTCATTCATTCATTCATTCATTCATTCATTCATTCATTCATTCATTCATTTATTTATTTATTTACTTATGTATTTACTTATGTATTTACTTATGTATTTACTTATGTATTTATTTATTTATTTATTTATTTATTTATTTATTTATGTATTTATTTATGTATTTACTTATTTATTTACTTATTTATGTATTTACTTATTTATTTATTTATTTATTTACTTATTTATTTATGTATTTACTTATTTATTCATTTATTTATTTACTTATTTATTTATTCATTTATTTACTTATTTATTTGTTCTTTTTTTTGCTTATTTATTAATTAATTAATTAACTTATTTATTTATTTAATTATTTATTTACTTATTTATTTACTTATTTATTTATTTACTTATTTATTTATTTACTTATCTACTTATCTACTTATTTCCTTATTTATTTATTTATCTACTTATTTACTTATTTATTTACTTATTTATTTATGTATTTGGTTATTTATTTATTTACTTATTTATTTACTTATTTATTTATTTACTTATTTATATATTTTTATATTTATTTATTTATTAATTAATTTATTTACTTATTTATTTATTTATTTTTTTTATTTATTATTTATTTATTTATTTACTTATTTATTTATTTACTTATTTACTTATTTATTTACTTATTTATTTATTTATTTACTTATTTACTTATTTATTTATTTATATATTTATGTATTTATTTATGTATTTACTTATTTATTTACTTATGTATTTACTTATTGTTTTATTTATTTACTTACTTATTTATGTATTTACTTGTTTATTCATTTATTTATTTACTTATTTATTTATTCATTTATTTACTTATTTATTTATCCATTTTTTTGCTTATTTATTAATTAATTAATTAACTTATTTATTTATTTACTTATTTATTTATTTATTTATTTATTTATTTATTTATTTATTTATTTATTTATTTATTTATATATTTTTATATTTATTTACTTATTTATTTACTTATTTGTTTAGTCATTTATTTAATTGCTTATTTATTAATTTATTTATTTACTTATTTACTTATTTTTTATTTATTTATTTATTTACTTATTTATTTATTTATTTACTTATTTATTTACTTATTTATTTATTTACTTATTTATTTACTTATTTATTTTGTTTATTTACTTATTTATTTATTTATTTATTTACTTATTTACTTATTTATTTACTTATTTATTTATTCATTTACTTATTTATTTATTTACTTATTTACTTATTTATTTATTTACTTATTTATTTACTTATTTATTTATTCATTTATTTATTTGCTTATTTATTAATTAATTAATTTATTTATTTACTTATTTATTTACTTATTTATTTATTTACTTATATTTATTTATTTATTTATTTATTTATTCATTCATTGTTCTGTCATTTAGACCAAAGAGACATGGACTACTGTTTGTTTGTTTGTTTTTAATATTTTTTTTGTGCTATATTATTTAGTTCCTGAGCAGCAATAAATAACACTTTAATATAAGGAGTTTTCATGTGATTTACTAAACTAGTAGTGTTTTGCAATTAATGCATGCATAATAACCGTGAAACCGAGATTATTCCTCAGACTATAATCGTACAACCAAAATCTATAATCGTTGCATCCCTAGTGTGTACTTACTTCTATGTCTCTCTCTCTTTGTCACACACACACACAGAGGGTGTATTGTGTGTAGTTTGGTCAAGTCTTATGTAACCAGTATCGCTCTTCTACATCAAACACTCAGTGATACTGTAGAACAGAACAGATGTTTGATGTATTTAACTAGTCATGCTCATTCAGCACAAGTCAACAAACAGAAAAGTCTCCCACAGAACATCAATAAAGTACAGTGCTGAATGAGCTCTGTGTTTGGTTAGTAAACACTGCATGGGTTGGTCAGGTCGGCAGCTCTCTATTGTATACAGATATATATTGTAATACTGTAGATTAGTGCTGCTCAACATTTGTCCAGAGAAAAAATAGAGAATAGAGAATAATAGTTTCTTTTAACTGTTGAACACTAAATAAGATATGTTGAAAAATGTTGGGGCAGCACGGGGTAGCACGGTCACCTTACAGCAAGAAGGTCGCTGGTTCGAGGCTCGGCTGGGTCAGTTAGCAATTCTGTGTGGAGTTTGTGTGTTCTTCCCTCCGGGTGCTCCGGTTTCCCCCACAGTCTGAGAACATGCAACAGGTGAATTGGGTAAGCAAAATTGTCTGTAGTGTATGAGTGTGGATGAGTGTGTATGGACGTTTCCCAGAGATGGGTTGCAGCTGGAAGGGTATCCGTTGTGTAATACATATGCTGGAATAGTAGGTGGTTCATTCCGCTGTGGCAACCCCAGATTAATAAAAGGGCTAAGCCGAAAAGAAAATGAATGAACAAGAAATGGGCGACACGGTGGCTTAGTGGTTAGCACCGTGGCCTTCCAGCAAGAAGGTCACTGGTTCGAGCCTCGGCTGGGCCAGTTGTCATTTCTGTGTGGAGTTTGCATGTTCTCCCCATGTTGGCGTGGGTTTCCTCTGGGTGTGCCGGTTTCCCCTACAGTCCAAACACATGCGCTATAGGGGAACTGATGAACTAAATTGGCCGTTGTGTACAAGAGTGTGTGTGTGTGTGTGTGTGTGTGTGTGTGAATGAGTGTGTTTTCATTTGCTGCTTTTGAAAAATCAAGAGTCATTCCACCAGTGTTTATGTTAATATAGGCATTATTTTGTTATTTAATGCAAGAAAGTAATCAATTACAACATTAATTTATTAATTCATACATTTTTCTTTGGCTTAGTCCCTTATTTCTCAGGTGTCACCACAGCGGAATGAACCGCCAACTATTCTGGCTTATGTTTTATGCATCGGATGCCCTTCCAGCCACAACATCAATTACAAAATAATAATAATAGTGATGTTTTACTCAGGGCGCCATGGTGACGCAGTGGGTATCACAATAACCTCACAGCAAGAAGGTCGCTGGTTCGAGCCCCAGCTGGGTCAGCTGGCATTTCTGTGTGGAGTTTGCATGTTCTCCCCGTGTTGGCGTGGGTTTCCTCCAGGTGCTCTGGTTTCCCCTACATTCCAAAGATATTCGCTTTTGGTAGATTGGTGAAGCTAAATTGTCCGTAGTGTATGTGTGTGAATGTGAGAGTGTATAGGTGTTTCCCAGTACTGGGTTGCAGCTGGAAGGCTGTGTAAAACATATGCTGGAATAGTAGGCGGTTCATTCTGCTGTGGCGACCCCTGATTAATAAAGGGACTAAGCCAAAGGAAAATGAGTGAACAAAAAATAACTCTACTTTTACGCAAGTGCCTAATTTGTGTATCGTGTACACCATGGAGGAGCACAGATTTCACTAACAATCTTCAATGACATTCTACTGAAGTAAGTAGTCGCCGACATCCTGGATGACTTGAGGGGGAGTAAATGAGCAGGAAATTTCCATTTTTGGTTCATTTTGTTTTACTTGTTTTGTTTGAAAAGAAAAGGCAGTAGACCGATATACACACCACTTTGAGGTTGGCCTCCTGCAGCTTCCGTGCTCTGTCCTCCAGTCGTTTGGCGATGATGGCGAGTTCAGCGTTTTTCTTCCTCAGCCTCTTCACCTTCTCCTCCGTCTCTGGAGAACTGCTCTTCCTCTGAGCCGAACAAACACACAAATGACCATCAGCACTATTCAGGACAGGCAAACTTAAAGCAAGCCATTTCAGAAATCCACAGCTGAACGTTAAAAGCAGCTGCTTCATGTTAAAACAGATATTTTCTTATATTATTATTCTACTTTGTCTGTATTGTCATGCAAACACTTGTTTGTAGAGCGAGTAGTTTGACTGTTTCCTATTATTCCTAGTCATTTCTCCCATATGGAGCTGAATCGGAAGTTCTAAAACAATCGCAAACACGAGCGCACTTCCGCATTGAAGCATAAGGTGGCAGTGTGCCGATTTTCTTTGGATCTTTTTCTACAAATGTTTGTTTTTGATCGAGCACCTGTCTTTGAGATTTTCTGATGTGCGCACACTTCTGTTTTTTACTTTAAAACTCCTGTCGTAAGAGAGCAAGAGCTTGTGTTGTTTGCTGAAGATCCTCACCAGTACGCGGTTCTCTTCTCTTAGAGCGGCGCAGGACTTCTCCATCTCCTCCAGCGCTCGCAGCAGCTCCGAGTTTTGCCGCACCAGAAAGCCATAATCCCGGCCGTTCTGCACAACACACAAACACACAACACACATTAGCCATGATTCATCCAATGGTGTGAATTAAACTCGAGTCAAGAAGAACAAAATCATCACGTCCTGATAAACTGGTGCCAAACATCAAAAATGGAGTTGAGTGCGTTTGGAGATGACACTGTGGGTCTTTATTCTTCACTAATAAATCAGTTAATAAATGATGGAAGACGATGAAGACCAAACTCAATGTGGTTACTTTAGGAGGCACGAGATGCTCTTTGGGAGCGCAGATGCCTATTCGAGATGCTCAATGTGTCAAAAACTCACTCACTCACTCACACTCACACACACACACACACACACACGCTCTTTGGGAGAGCAGATGCCTATTCGAGATACTCAATGTGTCAAAAACTCACTCACTCACACTTACACACACACACGCTCTTTGGGAGAGCAGATGCCTATTCGAGATACTCAATGTGTCAAAAACTCACTCACTCACTCACACTCACACACACACACACACACACACACACACACTCTTTGGGAGAGCAGATGCCTATTCGAGATACTCAATGTGTCAAAAACTCACTCACTCACACTTACACACACACACGCTCTTTGGGAGAGCAGATGCCTATTCGAGATACTCAATGTGTCAAAAACTCACTCACTCACACTTACACACACACACACACACACACACACACACGCTCTTTGGGAGCGCAGATGCTTATTCGAGATGCTCAATGTGTCAAAAACTCACTCACTCACACTTACACACACACACACACACACACACACACACACACACACACACACACACACACGCTCTTTGGGAGAGCAGATGCCTATTCGAGATACTCAATGTGTCAAAAACTCACTCACTCACACTTACACACACACACACACGCACACACACACACACACACACGCTCTTTGGGAGCGCAGATGCCTATTCGAGATGCTCAATGTGTCAAAAACTCACTCACTCACACTTACACACACTTACACACACACACACACACGCTCTTTGGGAGCGCAGATGCCTATTCGAGATGCTCAATGTGTCAAAAACTCACTCACTCACACTTACACACACTTACACACACACACACGCTCTTTGGGAGCGCAGATGCTTATTCGAGATGCTCAATGTGTCAAAAACTCACTCACTCACACTCACACACACACACACACACACACACACACACACACACACACACACACACACACACACTCTTTGGGAGAGCAGATGCCTATTCGAGATGCTCAATGTGTCAAAAACTCACTCACTCACTCACACTTACACACACACACACACGCTCTTTGGGAGCGCAGATGCCTATTCGAGATGCTCAATGTGTCAAAAACTCACTCACACACTCTCTCACACACACGCACGCATGCACGAACGCACGCACACCACTGAAATTGACATTCTAATGTTACTTTTGATTAATACATTTATATAATAATAAGCCAAAATATTTCACCAAATTCAACCTTTTTTTGGTTTTTACAATGTCTAAACTTGCTGGAATTATTATTATTTATTTTTTTATATTATTTTTTAGGGGTTTTTCCCTTTATTGATTGGACAGTGGAGATGTACAAACAGGAAAGTGTGGGGAGCAGAGATCGAAAAAAAAGGGCCTCGAGCTGGGAATCAAACTCAGGTCACCGCGAGCAGAGAGGCGCTATGTGCCGATGCACTAACCACTAGGCTATTGGTGCCGACTGGAAATATCTTTGGAATTTCACACATGTGATTAATTTTATTTGGAACGACTAATACTAATTAAAGCAACATACACATCCAAATAATCATAAAGAGCCCGTGATGTTTCACAGTACAAGCAGTAGATACAACCATTGAGTTTCTTTTGCGTGGCAATATTAAAACACTCAATCCATTCTGCACGTAGTAGTGAGTAAATGGATTAGGGATAGAGATGGCATCGTCTTCTCCACACATGAAGACTGCCTATTATTGCAGACACAGAACAATACTTAGCAATTTGTTTAGAGTCTTTTTTACTGAGTCCGGCAATTTGTAGTCCCCTCACACACAGTTTATAAACGTGCCCTAGGCTACCGTAGATTAAAACCACTAACTTTGCGTTGTAACCACACACTTTCAGAGTATTTCCTAATGGTTGATATTTCAGCATTTTTTCCGAATAGCACAAATCCATGTATGCGTCAAAACAGCAGCCTACTTCCATAATCAGGATGTTTTTCAATACTTCATCCACAACAACAATATCAGGAGTGTTTGGAAAGTCTCTAATGACAGTACTCAGAACATGTGCATTACTGTTCAATGATGAAACCAGTTCATTCGCACAGTCTTGTTAATGTATAGTGCACTGTGCACACTGACTCTGTCCACCTCTTTAGCTGTAATATTCACAATGCGATCATGAACACACACACACACACGAGGATGAGTATGCTGCTGGAGAAATAGGAGTTCAGCTCTAATGCGCTCAGAGTCGCTTTGCAGTACAGGTGCAGGCATGCACGTGTTGATAATTATAATTCCTTACATTTATATAGCCCTTTACTGGACACTCAAAGCACTATACACATTGGGGGAATCTCCTTAAGCCAATTATCATATGGGGACGGTTAGGAGGCCATGATCCTGCAAACTTGGCCAGGATGCCGAGGTTAAACCCCTACTCTTTTTCGAAGGACATCCTGGGGTTTTTAACAACCACAGAGAGTCGGGACATCAGTTTAATGGCTCATCTGAAAGACGGTGCTTACTGAGCAGTATAGAGTCCCCATCAATATACTGGGGCGTTAAGACCCACACAGACCGCAGGTTGAGCACCTCCTGCTGGTCTCACTAACACCTCTTCTGGCAGCAACCTAGCTATGTGGTCTCCCATCCAGGAACTGACCGGGCGCAGCCCTGCTTAGATTCAGCGGGCGACCATGTGAGAGTTGCAGAGAGCGAGCTGCCGGCAATAATTATTTACAGTAATGAACATCTTTGCGACTGGGTCATGTCATTTATCCAGAAACAGCAAGTTCAGATTACAACATTAGATCAGTAATAGTTCCTTTCATTTGCTTATTCATTACTTCTCACTGTAAGAAATACAAGGTGTGGTGCGCAGTTTCAAATGCTCGTGTCTCACAGTGAACGCGTGACTGAGAGCCCTGAATTATGCCGTTTTTTGGCGGGCGTGTTTGTGTGTCCGCATTGCTTTTCATTTAATTTCAAAGAGCGCAACATTTCTCGGAGTTCTCCTCTGCTGGTTGCATGTTGTTTGTGTGTTTCAATGGCAATGCAGGGGGATCTACAGAAGCCCAGAGTGGAGTGTCACGTGTTAAGCCTAGTTCACAATACATGACTTTAAACACTGTCTTTTAATCGATGTGGTGTTCACACTACGTACATGATCCACAAGAGGGGGGTCACACACTACATGATCTGACAACTCGTTCGCCAACAGCTCAGTCCAGCTACCAAACCACAGCCAATGAAATGTTGAGGGAGGAGTCGTCAGAAAAAGCTGAACACTGCCTGTGTGCCGATTACATCCCTGACAGTGTTTCAAGCTTTCAAGGAAGCATTTAAAAACATCATCAGTCAGTGATGCATCAGCGGATCAATCGCTCATCTGCAAGGCTCAAGTGGATAGATGTGGCTTTAACACTAGCACTACAGAGGCAATCAGAGAGTTTTTTAATTTTTGTAATTTAATAACTCTTTGAAATAAAACTAACATATCTATAACGTTTCCTGAATATCTGTGCGTTTCTTTCTAACATTGTTATTTTTTAAATTACAAAACAGTAAAGAACTGAGAATTTCTACCTTTAATTACCATATTGGTCAACAAGACTGCATGCATGTCTGCTACTTTTCACTGTGACTTTAAATATGCGTGCATTTTTTGCTTAGCAACTTCCTGCAAACATAAACATAACGCTCTGATAGCAAAAACATACATTTACTTCAGATATATCTTTCAAAACAGCATATTCTGTGCAGGGAAATAGCTCCTGTTTGAAAGTGAAAATGAAAGCGAGCCCCTTTGCGTCTTCTAGTATCTTAACTATATATTTCTAGGCTGTATTACCAAAAAAAAAGCTGATATTTTTAGGGTAATGGTGTTATCAAATATGATGACCAACATTCAAAGCCTAATTTTAATATCTCAATGGAAGTTTTGAATGTAATTATGACGTGACGATATGATATCTTATATGAAAACGGTCAGCATGACCAGTCTGGTAATTCTAATAGTTACAGAATTCTAGTTCCACTGTTAATATAGCCTGCTCTCGTGTCCGTGTTATCACAGAATGAAGCGAGTGCATCGATGCCCATTCTGGCCAATCACAGACGTTTCTGTTGAGCTCCTGAGCACACAGTCATTTAGCTCATGCTGATATGCTCTCTCATTGGCTGCAGCTCATCACTACATCTGACCGCACGTGGGGTCGAGTCGGCCGACTGCTCTGGAATATTCAGCAAGCTAGATATAATATTTGCGTCAGCGAGGTGTCGGCAATGCTTCAGCGAGCCTCTTTGATGCTTTATTCAGTAGTTCACACAAAGACTGTCGAGCACCCGCAGATTTTTCCCCAATCTGTCGGCGAGCTCGTTAACTTCCAAATCGGGTTCAAATCATGCTTGTAGTGTGAACTAGGCTTTAGGGCAGGGGTGGGCAAACTCGGTCCTGGAGGGCCGGTGTCCTGCATAGTTTAGCTTCAACTCTAATCAAACACACCTGAACATGCTAATCAGTGTCTCAAAGATCACTAAGTATCTATAAGCAGGTGTGTTTGATCAGAGATTGAACTAAACTATGCAGGACACTGGCCCTCCAGGACCGAGTTTGCCCACCCCTGCTTTAGGGTGAAAACCGATTTTCATTCAAACAAATCGACGTGTACTTCACACTCGAATTAATCGATAAGATCAATTTATCCCCCAGCTCTACCCATAACTCTGTGGTGAGTTGTTGGAAAATCTAAACGTCTCAATATAACATATATAATTTCTATGTGAATTTATGTTTCGAGATTTTACTGTAAATGTCACATCCATAACGCTGGGATTGCTCATGACAGAAGTTTCATTTTTGGGTGAACTGTCCCTTTAAGCTCTCAGTCTGTGAGTGCAGTGAGTTAATGAATGAGCGCAGCAGCTGGACTCTGTCTGAAATACACCTCTCTGTCCGTCTGGCATCTGGACGCATCTCATTAGACGCTGGGTTTCTGTGGTTTGGCTGAGGATTGAGCTGGACTGATCTGTGGTCAGTCATTAATGTCAATTCAATTTATAGCACTATTGAGCAATTATTTGAGAGTTATTGCAAATTAAAATAATGATTTTTTAATTTTAATTTCTGTATTATTAAATAAAATAATTCAATCAATAATGAAATTAAGAGTTAATGTAAATTAAAACTAAATGCTTTTATGCACCATTTTACATTTTCATGAATAATGTGATTTAAGAGTTATTGTAAATTAAATCTAACTGCTATTTTTCATTTTTTTTTTATTAAATAAAATAATTAAATTATGGAATTAATTAAGAGTTACTGTAAAACTAAATGCCTTTTTGTACCATTTGTTAAAATAAAAAAAAAAATTAAAAAAAGAGTAAATAAAAATAAATAAAATAAAAATAAAATAAAATAAAAAATGAAATGAAATAAAATGAAATGAAATAAAAATAAATAAAATAAAATAAAATAAAAAATGAAATGAAATGAGATAAAAAGAAAATTAAATTAAATTAAATTAAATTAAATTAAAATAAAATAAATTAAATAAAAATAAAATAAAATAAAATAAAATAAAATAAATTAAAATAAAATAAAATTAAATAAAAATAAAATAAAATAAAATAAAATAAAATAAAATAAAATAAAATAAAATAAAATAAAATAAAATAAAATAAAATAAAAATTAAATTAAATAAAAATGTATAAAAAATTTAAATAAATTAAATACAAGGCGACGCGGTGGCGCAGTAGGTAGTGTTGTCGCCTCACAGCAAGTAGGTCACTGGTTCGAGCCTCGGCTGGGTCAGTTGTTGTTTCTGTGTGGAGTTTGCATGTTCTCCCCACATTCGCATGGGTTTCCTCCGGGTGCTCCGTTTTCCCCCACAGTCCAAAGACATGCGGTACAGGTGAATTGGGTAGGCTAAATTGTCCATAGTGAATGAGTGTGTATGGATGTTTTCCAGAGATGGGTTGCAGTTGGAAGGGCATCCACTGCGTAAAACATATGCTGGATAAGTTAGCGGTTCATTCCGCTGTGGCGACCCCTGATAAATAAGGGACTAAGCTGAAGGAAAATGAATGAATGAAATTAAATGCATTAAAATTAAATGTAATAAAAATAAAATAATGTTCATGGTTATAGAAGAGTATTGTAAACAAATTCAATCAATTATTTAAATCAGTAGCTTTTAGTCCAGTCAACATTGAGAATGTTTGTGTGCAATATCTGTTTATTTTATACAATTCATTATCATGCTTAATGTCAAGAAAACGTAAATGCGATGCTAATTTAATTCTCAACACCATTAAGAGCATGATTTATGATTTATCAAAAACAGATTATCAGGTCATACGAGACACAAATGAGAAGGAAAACGCTCATTAGCTGCATATCGTTAAGTTTTTACAGCGTTCGCATACATCATTCCTCATTCATATCTCCTGCTCTGACACACAGGAGTTTATTCTTACTATCATCATATTCCTAAATGATTTCTAGTAAAATTCACTGCTTTGGAATTAATGAACGCCTATTACCAGTACTCCATATCCTACTGGATTCTTTCCTTGGGGAGTTCAATAACTGGAACTGGAAAAATTATTCACCTGACGGTTTAGTTTGGTTTTTTAATAATGATAAATAAAAACTTCAGAATTTAACAACAACAATAATCATAATAATTGTTGTTATTATTATTATTATTACTATTATTATTTTCTTATTATTGTATCATCATTATTATTGTTGTTGTTGTTGTTATTATTAATAATGTAACAATAACAACAAATGTAATTTAATAAATTTTGTTTAAAATTTCAATAACGACTGATTTCCCATTAATAATATACTTTTTAAATTATTTTAACAATAACAAATGTAACTTATTTTTGTTTTGATTTTCAATTACTACTGATTTCTCATTAATAATAATTAAAAATAAATGTAACTTTTTGTAAATAATTTTATTTTGATTTTAAATTACTACTGATTTCCCATGAATATTATATTTTTTATTATTATAACAATAATAATAACAGCAATATTTTTAAATTAATTGTATTTTGATTTCCCATCATTATTACTATTACTACTACTATCACTACGTCATCGACATCTACGAAAATGGCTACAACAACGACAACAGCAATGTCAACGACGACTACAACAGCGACTACGATGACCTAAACCTACTACGACAATGACTATGACAACGACAATGACAACGTCATCGACTATGACAACTACTACATCAACAACCATGACAACGACTACGGCAATGTCAACGACGACAACGAAACCTACTGCAATGTCAACAACTACAACAGGGGCGTTGCTAGACATAAAGCTCTACCGGGGCACGTACCCCCTTCGCCCATACCCAACCCATATATTATATATATATATATATATATATATATATATATATATAAATACACTATTATTCACTATTATTTTGAAGAATAATTGTATAATAATAAGAATACTTTTATTTATAATATAATATATCATATTATAAATAAAAGTATTCTTATCATTATAATACAATTATTCTTCAAAATAATCTTAAATGTAATTGGAAAATTAACTGGAGTGATGCTAAGATCATTTAAGAAATTACTTTTGCATAAATATTAATTTCATTTGAATTAAATTCTATAGACAATTCAATAAAATAAAAAAAAAGATGTTCTAGAATTATCTGTTGTAGACTTGACACATGGCAGATAATTAGGTTTGTTAAGTCTTACCTCCTGACTCGACATCCCTCCTTTTTGCTTCATACAAAAAAATCTATCAGGAGGCATGCTTAGGTAAGATCACCATCATATTGTTAAAACTTTAGTTTTGTCCACTTGCAAAACAAAAAAGGCTGTTACGCTGGTTTCCAACGCATGAGCGGCGCGTAACAAGCAGCCTGCTTTTTTGGCGCGCATGTTTACTATCGGGACTCTCAGAAGAAGAGCAGCGCGTGCGCGAGCAGCGCGTGCGAGAACCAGCGTTGGTTCAGTTGCACATAGAGAATAACGTCTTTATTTCGGAATGACCACTCTTAATAAATACACTTGCATATGAAGTAAATCATATCTCAATGCATTTACTGGGGCACTGGAGATTTTCACTGGGGCACGTGCCCCAGTGAATTGGGTCTAGCGACGCCCCTGAACTACAACAACCATGACAATGACAATGACAAAAACTACTACTACTGCGACTACGTCAACCATCTCACTTTTTGAACGTTATTGTAAATTAAATCTAAATGCTTTTTTAGTAGCATTTTACTTTTTATTATTTAAAAATGGCAACAACAACAACAACAACAAATGTTACTATTTTAACAGATAATTATTTTCATATTATTTTTACTTCCCATTACTGCGACTACTGATAATAATACAAAAACATAGTATACGAGACTTATTGCAAATTAAAACTAAATGCTTTTTCATGCTATTTTACATGGGTTTTATTATAATATGGTTATAATATTAATAATATTGACAAGAACAACAACAACGACGATGATAAACTCTTTTTTCTATATTAACTCTTGCACCTCTCGTTTTACATTTCATACTTCTAAAGATAAAAATAAGAGAGTGTTTGTTAAAATCTTTTCTCCTGTTAGGGTGAATCTATCTCAGTGTTTCTGCATTGACAAACACAGAGTGCAGCTGTGAGGAGATTCTGCCAGAGACTGGAAAAAGCATCTGCTGAATTTCCCATCATGCTCTCTAATCAGCGGAGATGCAAACCGAGATAATTGAAGACTGCGCTGCGTTCAGACACACACACACGCACACACACACACACACACACACACACACACACACACACACAGACGTATGCTGTTTGTCTGTTATTCGTTCAATTTCTCCTCATGGTTCACATTACACAATGAAACTAGATGTTGACATTTTCTGAACTTCATGTTAAAGAAGACCCTATTCTGCCCCTTTATACAAGATGTAAAATAAGTCTCTGATGTCTCTAGAGTGTGTATGTGAAGTTTCAGCTCAAAATACCACTCAGATAATGTTTAATAACTCTCTGAAACTGACCCTTTTAGGCTTTGATCCTAATTGTGGCGTTTTGGTGACTGTCGCTTTAAATTCAAATGAGATTGTGCTGTTTTCAAAAGAGGGCGGAGCTACAAACGCCTGTTCGTCAGCATAGTGGCAGATTCAAACACAAGACGTGCACTAGTGGGTGGGGCTTTCCCTCTCTGATGACACGTACAAAGGCAATCAAAGTGTTTTCTGCAGACTGATTTCATCAAGTGTGTTTATAAACAATTAATGAATACATTTTTACCATTAGAAGCTGCTTATATTCACACACTGCTGACTCACAACTGTGTTTAAACCAATTATAACCAAGTGTTTTTTTTTTTTTTTCATAATAGCTGGAATTTCATCTTATTTTTCTACTTGTAGTTTTTGGAGTGTGTTATTTCCATTTTAAATGAAATCAATTTTTTACTGAAATCAATTTTAATTAATGTAAATAACCTTCAAAGATCTAAATATCAAGAATTTATTACAAATGTGTCAAAGTTTAACCTTTAGGAATGCTATAACTTGTTTTATGTTTGGCTCTTGTAATTCACCCATGTCTTTTGTTTCCTTGATTTTTTCCCCCCATTTTATAATTTTTTTTTTCTAAACAACATTTTAATAATTAAAGCACACTTCAAAGATTAAAAAAACCTGAAGATTAAAAATGTATGAAATATTTTACACAATCACAAATTGTAAAATAAAAAGGAAAAAATATATTTAAAAAAATAGAATAAAAAATAAAATGGTTTATATTTTCCTCAAGTCAAACGGAAAACTAATTTGAGTCTTGAAACTTTCACTTTGACAGGTTGTCCTGAAGGTGATGTTAAACAAAATAATAACAGATAAAAAGCAAACACCCCAAAACAGTCTTCGAAAACACATCAAGAGCGCCATCTGAAATGTTTTACTAAAAAGAGCATTTTCCTATATTTATGTACAATTTTTTTAATGCAATGAAAAGAACCGATTCATCACCATAAAATTAAAATTACTCAATCTACACGCACTCACGCACGCACGCACGCTCGCTCGCACGCACGCACGCACGCACGCACGCACACGTTTGTTTTTATGAAAAGTGGGTACCTTACATAGGTTTGTATACATTGTATTGTATTGTCTTACATTGTATTGCCCTCACCCCACCCTACCCCTAAACCCAACCATCCCAGGTGACTGTGTGCAGCTTTACTCTCTGATTAAACCATAGACTGTAAAATATATGGACGAAGTATCCGTGACGTCACCCATAGGTTTCTGAAGAGCGCAAAAGAAGCTACAAGTAGGCGCGGCCAACCGTCGCCATTTTGTTTGCGCGTCATCGCACCCACGGCGGGATACCAAACAAGGGCAAAGAGACGGAGAGTGAGCGGAGCTACAGACACCTGCTGGCACTTTGCTTAGACCTGGCAGACAGACTTTACTTTGGGAGAAACGCTTGATACTTTATTACCTGCGACTCGTTTGTGTTCTGACCACATGTGCTTGGTTGTACACTATATCAATAAAGTGTTTAGACTTTTAAAAACACTGTAGTAATACATTGAGCCACTAAACATTGCTCTTATGATGTTTTTCTACAGGAGGAAAACGCGAATTACTTCCAAACACTTCAGATATAGTGTGTGTTAGTAAATGCAGGACTATTGATGAACTCCAGCATAACACTGTATGATAACGCTTCAGATGACTGTTCTAGAGCCTACAGCTAATCACTCTGTCAGATTCTGGAGTGCTTTACGTTTCTAAAGAAAAATATTAATGATAAATGATCTTAAATAAAACAAATACATTTATAGAGATGGTGTATAAGTATATAACTTTACTCACATGGGAAACGGAGGCCACGTGAATGGTTTGTGAGCACAATTAAATGCACACAGCATCCCATATCATCTGATAATTGTAAGAAATAAGTCCAAAAGGCAGCTGACTGTGTAAAGCCACATAAAACAACACAAAAATATGATGAATATGCCGAGATCAGAGGCTAATCTGCCGGATTCAGCTGAGGTGAAGTGACGGCGACCAGCGAGACCTAGCTGTCACTCAAGTGGCCACGCCCTTAATTATGCAAACTTAATATAACCTAATATAAAGGAAATGGATGAGTTATACATAAATTCACCCCCCTCATAGTTGTCATGGAGGGTAATAATAGCTATATGACCCAACATCGTTCTTTGTACCAGGCTGTAAACACCTTTTTTTCTGCTGTAAAGTTGGCCATTCTAACAGTGGGCTCAATTGCACTTTGCTCTATTATGGAGCCAGGACTAGCGGAATTTTGATGAATTGCAGTTTCAGTTACTTCCGTATTGGCTTCCCGAGGGAGAGCGGGAGGTTGCCGCTTGGATTAAACTTATCTTGAGGGATCTATAAGCTTTTTGAGAAATCATCTGGATGTCACCAGTGTCCTCATAATTCACCTACTTTTTGTAATACCTGTGTCATACCTATGTCATTATACAGATTTGTGTCCTGTTATGTCACACACACACACGCACGCACGCACGCACGCACGCACGCACGCACACACACACATATCAGAGAAAAATGCTCATTTTAAAAGACAACGCTTCTGAATTCTTCATTTAAGCCTGTATTGCACTATTCAGTGTGTGTTCAACTCTTCACAGAAAGCACAGGGCAATACTCTGAAATAACACGCAGACAGATGAGGAATGAGGTGCAGGTGGAGATGCTGGCAGACAGGACAGACACGCAGACCCCTGACCGCACGCTGATTCTCCATAAAAAACAACACAAAGACCCGCATTTAACAAACTGAGCCGTTTCAGCCAGGAACTCCACAGGAAGTCAATTTATCAGACAGAGAGAGAGAAAAGAGTCAGCCTGAGCTCATCATCGTGCTGTATCGACTGACCTTGAAGGGAAACGAATGGAAAAATAAACCTGAACGTTATCGTCATAGTTCGTTACATCTATGCACACCGTAAAAAGAGATTTGTTGACTTATTTAAAAAAAAAAAACGTATTTGCATAATCACAACAAATGAAGTTAAGTCAACGTGTTACAAGGTTACATGATAAGTTACATGTTTAATTTGTACGGGATCAAATTTCCACCTAAAGCATCGCAGCCACAGATAGAAAAATATAGCGCATAAGTCCAAACATTGACATTGAGTGTAAAATTCTAACGTGCAAAAGCAGAAACTAAACACAGAATAAGAAACAACGAGGTTGCCTCCTGAAAGATGAGTGTGAATCAGTGGTGTAGCACTGCAGAGGGGCCTCGTGTGCCCTTGCATTTCCAAAAGATGCCATTTGAGTTTCATTTAAATCACAGGCGGATATCAGCACCCTCATTGGTCCACTAGTGGAGATTGACAGTTGCTCTTCTAGCCAATCAGACGAAGAGGGAGTTGACGTCACTCCAATGCAACTTGTGGCTGCTCAGTCTTTTAAATGTGATTAATCGCAATTAATTTTAAAAAAGTGCAATTAATTAGTTATTTTTTTAATCAATTGACAGCACTAATAAATATATAAATATATCATCATATTTCCCAAATGATGTTCAACAGAGCAAGGAAATTTTCACAGTATGTCTGATAATATTTTTTTCTTCTGGAGAAAGTCTTATTTGCTTTATTTCGGCTAGAATAAAAGCAGTTTTTAATTTTTTATAAACCATTTTAAGGTCAATATTATTAGCCCCTTTAAGCTATATATTTTTATTTTCGATAGTCTACAGAACAAACCATTATACTATAACTTGCCTAATTACCCTAACCTGCCTAGTTAGTCTAATATTATTTACTGTCATCATGACAAAGAGAAAATAAATCAGTTATTAGAGATGAGATATTAAAACTGGTATGATTAGAAATGTGTTGAAGAAATCTTCTCTCCGTTAAACAGAAATTGGGGAAAGAAAAATAACAGGGGGGCTAATAATTCTGACTTCAACTGTATATATACAGTCCAAACACATGTGCTATATGGGGAATTAAATGAACCAAATTGGCCGTATTGTAGGAGAGTGTGTGAGAATGTGTGTATGGGTGTTTCCCAGTACTGGGTTGTGGCTGGAAGGGCATCCGCTGCATAAAACATATGCCAGAATAGTTGGCGGTTCATTCCGCTATGGTGACCCCTGATAATTAGGCACTAAGTTGAAGAAAAAATGAAAGAATTAATATGTTAGTAACTCCAGACACCTGTCCGTGATTCCAGGGAGTTCATATCAATATAAACATTTATTTTTCTATCCACGACTGCGATGCTTTAGGCTTCTGTCTCGCTACAATCCAACTCGCTCTTTAAGATCTCAAAACTTAGGGCTTCTGGTAGTACCTAGAATAGCAAAGTCGAGTAAAGGAGGTCGAGCCTTCTCATTTATGGCTCCTAAACTCTGGAATAGCCTTCCTGATAACGTCCGAGGCTCAGACACACTCTCCCAATTCAAAACTAGATTAAAGACCTATCTGTTCAGTAAAGCATACACTTAGTGCACCACTTAGGGGGCTTCCACACAGGTTCTGCATCTTGTTGATGTACACTGTGAACATCAGCTACGCTAATTATTTTCTTTATTCTCCATTTCCACCTGGGGATACTCTTTCCGAGGTCCTCAGACTATGCAGAGTCACTGATTCGATCCAAGACCAACGACGAGATGATCCCAAGGTTTCCATATCCTGGACCAGGCCGTATCCTGAGCAGCTGCTGTGATGGTCATGGAGGAGTGGAGAACATGAGACTGATTCCTGTGACGCTCCAGAGACAGACGAGTCTTCGCTGAGGCCAGCTTCCAGCCTCCGCCACTGAGACTGCAGCTCTGCACAAGACGTTTGGCCAGCGGAGAAATTAAAATGGTCGTGCCCAACTGAGCCTGGTTTCTCTCAAGGTTTTTTTTCTTCACTTCCGCCATTAGTGAAGTTTTTTTGCCCTCTCCGCTGTCGCCAATGGCTTGCATGGTTCAGGATCTGTAGAGCTGCGCATCGATGGATTTGCTCTTCAGTATTTGGACTCTCAGTAGTGATTATTAAACCACACTGAACTGAGCTAAACTGAACTGAACTTAAACACTACAAACTGAACTACACTGTTCCTATTTACTATGACCTTTTATGTGAAGCTGCTTTGACACAATCTACATTGTATAAGCGCTATACAAATAAAGGTGAATTGAAGGTGAATTGAGGAATTTGATTCCATAAATTAGCTTCATTTTTAAGTAAAGTCAACGTGTTGCTTTTAAGGTGTTGTGAATTTCTCTAGTCTGGCTCACGGCACCAAACTGTTGTGAAATTCTAAGACGAGCCCAAAAAACCAGGGAGAACTTTCAATTGTCTTCAAAGCAGAATCCTTTAATAAGAAGAACTCAGCGTGGCTGTGGCGTCATCGAAAGAAACTCTCTACTGTACAGCAAGCACTAGGTTTTTATACATTTTACAGGCAGTGATTCATGTAGGTGGGGACAGTCTAAAACAAAGCATGCAAATTAAGTGTTGTCGGCAGGGTAAATTGCCTTTCCAGGCCTGATCTCATCAGCATGAAAGTCTGCAGAGTGGATGACAACATCAACAGCCTGAGGCCTGCGAGCTTTATCACAAGTCTGAATTGAGACTAAGATGTCCTGTCTATAATGTCTTCTTAGGAGGAGGGGAGATAGCTAAACAAAGCATGCACATTAAGTTTTGGAGTCAGCATGATAACCTGAATATAGGTGTTAGAAACCTGCCCAGCTACACTGACAAAATTATTCAAAGACGATTGCTTGGATTTACTCAATTTTTTTACGTTAAGTGGTTGTAAACAATTGATTTGTGTTGAATTTAAACAAACAAATTAAGTTGAACATTATTACATTTAATTTGTTTGTTTAAATTCAACACAAATAAATTGTTTGCAACAGTTTTGCATGCAACACTTTTTTCAGTGTAGCATGAGAGCATCACCCAAAGACAATTGCAGAGTTGTAAAAACCCTGCCCGTCGCATTTGCATCACTTTGGCTCAGCCTGTAGTCAGAAAGACAAGGGTTAATGTCTCTCATGGCTGGGCTGTTCATAAAATGATATAATCAAAAACCAAAGAAGAGAACTTTTCATTTAAATGTAGATTATTGATCATTTGAAATTAGATTATATCAATTTATATTTACACAAAAACAACTGGTTTACTCGCTTCAAGTAACTCTACAGTGCCTGAAATAAATACAATGTTGGTTAAAGAGGTCAAGGGGTCCACTTAGAAAATATGTGCTGAAAAAAAACAAAAGCAACAGTTCAGATGAAAATATAAATATGTACGCATCCTATTCAGGGTTATTATAGTGGAAAGTAAAAACTACACGTGTAAAAAGCTCTTCATCACTTAAACTATATTATATTTGAACCAGTTCACTGTGAAAAAGATCTGCATTATGGGAGCTTGATCTTTCTTTCAACAACATTTAACCTTGAAAAGTTTGATAAAGAGACTTTTATGAACATGTTTAATAGTTTGCAGTGATATATTGTCTGTGTTGGTGTTGTCTATTACGCTACAAACACCTTGTAATAAATTGCAGCACATTTGCTGTTATTTTACACAGTTATTTCTCTAGATATTATTAATTATACTTTATATTATTATTTCAAATGACTAAAATGTCAATAAAAGTCCCTGTGTTAAACTGTCAAAAGTCGACAGAGATGATATCAACATCCCATAATGCAATCTACAACCATAAATAAACTGAGAAAATGGCTTTAAATTAACCAATGGTTTTAAAATAACCAACATGACCTTGTTTATATCCCAGCTACAAGCTAAAACATGCTATAAGCCAGTCGCTAACATATTAAATCACGGAGAGATGTCAATCTAAAGTTTAATTAAACAAAACAATATAGAGATATATAAACAAAATAGGATTTCAGATATATCTTTATGAAAGTTTAAACATGCTAAAAGTAATAGCACTAGCATAATAGCCTCAAAGCTAACATGCTTGGGCTAAGAGAAGCTAACTTAAATAAAAGTGACTTTATTAAACTGTAGAGTTGAATTTTCAACAGCAAAAGTGGACAGAGCAGAGATCAACATCCCATAATGCAATTCACAACTGGAAATAAACCCAAACGACTAAATACAGAAGCTGTTAATTAACAGATATGTTTTACAGTGCACCATTTCTATGAGAATATCAGACTATACAGGTAGTGTTGTCATGTCTTTCAGTGTGAACAGCGAGTGGACGGTGCTGGTAAACTGCAGCAGAGAGCTGTGACGGTGCTGAGAGCTGAATAATAATCAGTCCAGAATATGTCAGGACAGTGGTTTTAATGTGACAGTCAAACTGAGACATGTCAGAAACACTCCACTGCCCTTTAAAACACATTCACTTTATACAGACAGAGAGCCTGGGAGATGACAGACAGACAGACGGGCAGACAGACAGACAGACAAATGGGCAAAAAGACAAACTGACAGACGGGGAGACTGACAGACAGAGAGAGTGAGACAGATTGAAAAAAATAAAAACTGACAGATGGGCAGACACAGAGAAACAGAAGGGCAGACAAACCTAGAGGAGACAAACAGAGAGATAAACAGCCAGAGACACACAGACAGACAGACAGACACGGCAGAGAGACAGATGGGCAGATAGAGGGAGAGAAGAGAGAGAGAGAGAGAGAGAGAGAGAGAGAGAGAGAGAGAGAGAGATGGGAAAATAGACAAAAGGCAGAGAGTGAGACAGATGAACAGACAGATGTGCAATTGGGCAGCCAGAGAGAGACAGATGGGCAGACAAGCAGACAGAGCAGAGAGAGAGACAGATAGGCAAACAGACAGACAGACAGACAGACAGCTGGGTAGACGGACAGATGGGTGGGCAGGCAGACAGACAGACAGACAGACAGGCGGGCGGGTAGACAGACAGACAGACAGACAGGTGGGTAGACAGACAGATGGATGGGTGGGCAGACAGAGAGATGAGCAGACAAACAGACAGACAGACAGACAGACAGACAGACAGACAGACAGGTGGGTAGGCAGATAGATGGGTGAGCAGAGAGACAGATGGGCAGACAGACCGACTGGCAGGTAGTCAGACAGAAGACTGGGCAGACAGACAGACAGACAGACAGGCAGGCAGACAGACAGACAGACAGACAGACAGACAGGTGGGTAGACAGACAGATGGGCAGACAGAGAGAGAGAGAGAGAGAGAGAGAGAGAGAGAGAGAGAGAGAGAGAGAGAGACAGACAGACAGACAGACAGACAGACAGACAGAAAGAAACAGATGGGCAGACAGCCAGACGGACCAACAGAAAAACAGATGGGCAGACAGACAGACGGGCGGGTGGACAGACAGAGAGAGAGACAGATGGACAGATAGACAGATGGGAAGATAGACTAATGAGCAGACGGAGAGGAACAGAAGGGCAGACAGAGAAGGCAGAAAGACAGACAGGCCAACAGAAAAACAGACAGAAAGATGGGCAGACAGACAGACAGGCGAGTGGACAGACAGGTGGGTGGGCAGACAGAGAGATAGAGAGAGAGAGTGAGACAGATGAACAGACAGACTCACAGACAGAGAGACAGATGGGCAGATAGATAAATGGATGGGTTGGCAGACAGGCAGATAGACAAACAGATGGGTGATCAGACAGAGAGAGAGAGAGACACAGATAGACAGATGGACAAATGGGCAGACCGAGAGAGACATATGAGCAGACAGACAGACAGACAGATGGGCAGATTGGCAGACGGAGACATGGTGGGTGGGCAAACAGACAGGCGAACCAACAGAAAAACAGGTGGGCAGACAGAGTAACAGACAGGCAGACAGACAGACGGGCAGGCAGAGAGATGGGCTGACAGAGAAACAGATAGGCAGCCAGACTGATGGGCAAACAGACAGACAGGCGGGTGGACAGACAGAGAGAGAGAGAGAGAGGGACAGATAGACAGACAGAAAGATAGACAGATAGACAGACACATGTGTGGGTGGGCAGACAGGCGGGTAGACAGACAGACGGACCAACAGAAAAACAGATAGGCAGTCAGAAAGATGGGCAGACAGACAGGCGGGTGGACAAAAAGATGGGTGGGCAGACAGAGAGAGACAGACAGACAGATAGACAGACGAAAAGACAGGCGGGTAGACAGACAGATGGGTGGGCAGACAGAGAGAGACAAATGGACAAACAGACTGACAGACAGAGAAACAGATGGGCAGACAGACACATGGGCGCGTGGGCAGACAAAAAGAGAGAGAGAAAGAGAGAGAGAGAGATGGACAGATAGAGAGATGGAAAGATGGACAACTGGGCAGACCGAGAGAGACATATGAGCAGACAGACAGACGGGCAGACGGACACATGGTGGGTGGCCAGACAGACAGGCTAACCAACAGAAAAACAGGTGGGCAGACAAACAGAGGGCAGACAGAGTAACAGACGGGTAGACAGACAGATGGGCAAACAGAGAGATGGGCTGACAGAGAAAACAGATAGGCAGCCAGACTAATGGGCAAACAGACAGTCAGGCAAACAGACAGTTAGGTGTGCAGACAGACACGCAGACAAACAGATGGGTGGGCAGACAGACAGGCCAACAGAAAAACAGATGGGCAGACAGAGACAGACGGGTAGACAGACTGTTGGGCAAACAGACAGATAGGTGGGCAGACAGACAGATGGGCAAACGGAAAAACAGATGGGCAGACAGAGAGAGAGAGAGAGGGACAGATGGGCAGACAGACAGACAGACAGACAGACAGACAGACAGACAGACAGAGAAAAAGATAGGAAGGCAGACACACAAGACAGGCAGAGAGAGAGCGAGAGAGAGAGAGAGAGAGAGGAAAGAGAGAGAGAGAGAGAGAGAGAAGAGGAGGAGAGAGAAGAGAGAGGGAGAGAAAGAGAAAGAGAAGAGAGAGAGAGAGAGAGAGAGAGAGAGAGAGAGACATATAGACAAATGGGCAGACAGACAGAGACAGATGGGCAGACAGAAAGAGAGAGACAGATAGGCAGACAGAGAGATGGGTAAACAAAGAAACAGATAGACAGACAGACAGACAGACAGACAGACAGACAGACAGACGGGCTGAAAGAGGAGGAGATGGGCAGAGAAACGCAAATACAGAGAGACAGAGGCAGATGAGTGAGCAGAGAGCAGAGAACAGAGAGACAAACATGGACAGACAGACAGACAGACAGACAGACAGACATAAAGCTGACAGGTTCAAACATTTTCTCTGGCCAGTGCAGCATAAAACATCCTGACATTTACTCAGTCATACACACACACACACACACACACACACTGGCCAAAGGGAGCACCATCCATCGCTACTGCATTAGAGCGTGTTATGCTGCATTATGTGATTAGTACAAACTTATGTAGGATAAATGAAATGAAGAGAAAAACAAGTGCACTCACAGCCTTTGTTCTATTTCAACACTTCTCTTCTTAAATCGCTGTAAGACGCACATGACTGAATCAGCCTGTTTCAGGTCAGAGGAAAACACAGACATCAGCATTTTACACCCCAGAGAGGAGAAACCTCCGTCTGTTCACACCAACACAATAATGAAGAGGTGATCTACAGAGACTCACGGCAGACAATAGAAATGAGTCTATTTCAAAACATGTTCAATAAATCACACACACACACACACACACACACACACACACACACACACACACCATTTCTGTCCTCAGCATCTGCAGGGACAACAGCTCCTGATGTTCATGTATGCATGACGCCTCTATAAAGCAGAGATAATGTGGTCGAGTTTGTCAACCCAACTCTAAGGCTCCGTTTACACTGTCAGGTCTTGATGCCCAATTCCGATTTGTTGCCTATATCTGATTTTTTTAGCCTGTCTGTTTACACGTTCTTTTAATTGTGACCCCTATCTGATTCATGTGTTTACACTTGCCTTACAATTTACGATGTCGTGCATGGATAAAGGCAGGTTCTAGCATCTGCGCCACACTAGCCACGATGGAAGAAATTGTCTTGCTTGTAGTTCTGCGAAATATGTGAAGTTCGCCCAACTTTAAAATGATTTAGAGGCAGAGGAAGAGGAGGGAAAGGGCCGTCATCGCAGCTTGTGCCTATGGTATATATATGATGTCCTCAACATTCAGAGGGATGTGTGGGTACGAGAGAGAGATCTCAGGTCTGGAAGGAGCAAATTGTGGCGATTGACCGCTTTCCTTTACGTTTCCTCTGTTGTTGTTGTTTACCGCATCGGCGTCTCAATCACATGCTCTTCCTTCTACATCATTAAACAGTGGAGAAGCATCACATTGTCGCAAGTTTAATGACGTACAAAACAAAACACCTCAATAAATACAATCTGCCTGTTAACATGATAGTAGCGTTGTGATATATCTGATTTATTTCACATATGAAGGAGGCCTGAAACTGATCTCTGAATATTTAAAAGCATGCGTGTTTTTCACGTTTACACAGTCATAGAACAGATCAAATCTGTATCACATATGAGCAAAAAATCAGAACTGGGTCACATTTAACTTGCTGTGTAAACGGGGCCTAAATATGCAGGGTTTTTTTTACCTAAACCTGGATAAAATATGAATAGAACCAATCACTGGGTAAAAAATTTGGGTTGAATTTTAAGCTGTGTTGAGTCAAGCAATTAAATAACGTGAGTAACTTCAGTTACTTTTCACACACAGTAACTTACATACAATTTTAATGTAATTTGTAATTAATTACTAATTTTCTTATCCAACACTGCTTATAGATATCCTTAATACACCAATGTTAACAGCTGAAAAAAAGTGTTTTAATTTCACAGAGGCTTTAATGAACGCTAAGCTGATGCGAGCTCTGAGGTTGATAACGTAGTTCACGTTTACTTTGTTTTATCTGGTGTTGTGAAGAGAGCTTGTTCTCTGTTCTCCAGCTGTAATGAAGAGCCTCCGCCACAGCAGTAACAGGCTCTGAGAGAGAAGCACTGTGATTAGACACTGTAGTCTGAGATCCTGACAGCACAGCAGCGTCTCTAATAGATAATCAAGCACCAGTCACACTGTCATCTGTACTTTACAAGCTTAAAGCCTTGTTCACATTACATGACGTTAAAGACCTCCTATTTTACCCCTTTTACAAGATGTAAGATAAGTAGCTTGTGTCTCCAGAATGTGTTTGTTATGTTTTAGCTAGAAATACCCTTCAGATTATTTAGTATACAATGCTGGGTTTTGAGGTCAGAGCAAAGTGTAGCTGTTTTTGTAGCCTGTGCCTTTAAATGCAAATAAGCTGGTTCTCCCCGCCCATTGTTATGACATGCTTTTCCAGCGTCACATCAGATAAACAGCAGTCAGTGACAGAGATAGACATAGCCCTACTGAAAAATCCAGCTTAAACCAGCCTAGGCTGGTTGGCTGGTTTTAGCTTGCCTGGTTGAAAAGCCTGGTTTTAGAGGGGTTTTGGCCATTTTCAGGCTGGTTTCCAGCCATTTCCAGCCTGGTCTTAGCTGGTCAGGCTGGAAAATGACCAGCTAAAACCAGCTTGACCACCTAGCTAGGCTGGGAGCCCAGCCAAAACCAGCTATGTCCATCTTAAACCAGGCTGGTCAAGCTGGTTTTAGCTGGATTTAGCTGGTCATTTTCCAGCCTGACCAGCTAAGACCAGGCTGGAAAAGGCTGGTAACCAGCCTGGAAATGGCCAAAACCCCTCTAAAACCAGGCTGGTCAACCAGCTAAAACCAGCCAACCAGCCTAGGCTGGTTTAAGCTGGATTTTTCAGCAGGGAGATGAAGCAGAAATCCAGTTTATAAGTCAAAAATACCAGGTAAGGTTATTTGAAGTTTTTGCTGGAGTTTACTCAAGCCTTTCTGAAACGATGAGTCCTTTAGCATGCTAGATATTGGATTTTTGTCAGCGAGGCCTCTTTGATGCTTTGTTCAGTAGTTCACACATAAAGACTGCCGAACACTGATCACCCACAGATTTACCATGATCACAGCCCCATATGTCTAAACTTGGGTTTAAAATCCTGTAGTGTAAACTAGGCATTAGTATTTAAAAATAAATAAATAAATAAACTGGCATGTGAAATAACATGCAGAACATACACTAGGGTTAGGGTTATATCAATATTGTGCACGTTAATAATCACCATATCCACTTGTTAAGTTGTGACGTATGGAATTCTGTTTTCCGAGTCCAAGTTGCTTCTCATTTGAATTGAGTAATTATTCATTTATGACCACTTTTAAGTCATATTTATTGTAACGTATAGTTATAAAGCGCATTTATTGTGTTTGAACATACACCCAAAGCGCTTCACAATCATGAGAGAACAGCTCCACTTGGATGATGCGACAGCAGCCACAGGACAACGGCGCCAGTGCGTTCACCACACACCAGCTATTGGTGGAGTGAAGAGACAGTGATAGAGCCAAGTCAGTGGATGGGAATAATTGGGAGGCCATGATCGTAAAGGCCGATTGAGGGACTTTGGCCAGGACATCAGGATTACACCCCTGCTCTTTACCAGAAGTGCCTTGGGATTTTTAATGGCCACAGAGAGTCAGGACCTAGGGTTGACGTCTCATCTGAAAGACGGAGCTCACTGACAGTATAGTGTCCCCTTCACTTTAACTTGGTCATTAGGACTTAGGCATTAGGATAGACATCAGACTGAGCGTCCCCTGCTGGCCTCTCTAACACTACTTCCAACAGCATATAATAACCCACATTTAAGTGAATTTTATATGAAACCATGGTGTACACAACAGTCTCTGGACTTGCTGCATGCACAGACAACAAATATTATAACAATTTATAAAAGCTTAATCACTTTCTGGCTATCAGATATTAGGTATGGAAACACACTCACCGGCCACTTTATTAGGTACACCTTATTAGTACCGGGTTGGACCCACTTTTGTCTTCACAACTGTCTTAATCATTTGTGGCAGAGTTTCAACAAGCTACTGGAAATATTCCTCAGAGATTTTGCTCCATATTGACATGATAGCATCACACAGTTGCTGCAGATTTGTCGGCTGCACATCCATGATGTGAATCTTCCGTTCCACCACATCCCAAAGGTGCTCTATTGGATTAAGCTCTGGTGACTGTGGAGGCCATTTGAGTACAGTGAACTCATGGTCATGTTCAAGAAACCAGTCTGAGATGATTCATGCTTTATGACATGGTGCGTTATCCTGCTGGAAGTAGCCATCAGAAGATGGAGACACTGTGGTCATAAAAGGATGGACATGGTCAGCAACAATACTCAAGGTAGGCTGTGGTGTTGACACGATGCTCAATTGGTACTAATTGGACTCAAAGTGTGCCAAGAAAATATCCCCCACACCATTACACCACCACCACCAGCCTGAAACTGTTGATACAAGGCAGGATGGATCCATGCTTTCATGTTGTTGGCACCAAATTCTGACCCGACCATCCGAATGTGGCAGCATGGAGACTCATCAGACCAGGCAACGTTTCTCCAATCTTCTATTGTCCAGTTTTGGTGAGCCTGTGTGAATTGTAGCCTCAATTTCCTGTTCTTAGCTGACAGGAGTGGTCTTGTGTGGTCTGCTGCTGCTGTAGCCCATCTGCCTCAATGTTAGACGTGTTGTGTGTTCAGAGATGCTCTTCTGCAGACCTAGATATAAACCTAATAAACGATTGTATCTAATAAAGTGGCCGGTGAGTGTTTTGCAATCGTGATTTTCACAAGTAATACATCTCTGTAAATGTTTATAATTACCATTTGTTGAGTTTATCCATAAAGTTTGATATAGTGCTTGGACCCGGAAGCCACCTCGTGTGACGTCACACTTAACAAGTAGATATTGTTGGCATATGTCTATTATCATTACTAAATGTTATAGTTATAGACTTCAGCTAAGCACAGTGTTTTTCCACAGAGCAGCAGAGATGCTGATTGAGCTCATAATGGAGTGTGTTATTAATACACACTGAAGCACGTCTGATGCTGTTCTGCGTTGCTTCAGGAAAAGGTCATTTTACTTCATGTGGACGTTTGTGATTGTAAATGTCATGGAGCGTTTTGTCCAAAACACAATAAACGCTGTGTTTGACCTTCAGTGCTGAGAAGCTCTTGGCTCTGTTTTGAAATGTCAATGTCACACTGTTAGTACTGTAGTGAAGCGCATTAGTTCAAAATAAAAGATAAAGCAAAATGCACTAATAAACCACATGTTCTTAACGAAAGAGAAGCATTAAAGGTGCCATATGTAAGTTTGTAACTAGGTATTGCATTCCTGGTTCAAAACACATCAGTGATTCAGCATCTACATTTAATAATGTTAAAGAGGTTTAATATGTATTGATTAGATTATAAACCTTACTATATCGCTGGAGTGCAGTGAGTGCACTATTCTGTGCATCTGAATGGCTGTATTTACATTTCTGTCATGCAAACAGCCAAATTGCTTATCACTGCAAATCTCGTCACGTAGTGTGTTGTTAGGACACTGGGTTACAATGTGACCTGCTCACCTAATGTTTACGTTTGTAATATTTATATTATTTGCTAATTAATAACCACCTTATGTGGAACTCTGAATCTGAATCTCATTTTAGAGTCTGCTACTGTCCACCAGAGGTCACATTTCGGTCACGGACGCATGATCTGAGAGCCTTTCTGAAGGAATGAATGAAATGCGCTGTTCTCCACCAAAGCAACCCGGGGTGCTGAAATATAATTGGCTAAACTGGCATTGGGCGGGTTAAAGGACCAAAACAAAGACAGTCATTCCAGCATGTAACACACAGTTTCAAAGCAGAATATCTGACTTCAGCATTGTTTTTTAAATAAACAAGAATGTTCACTGAGCAAGTTTCTGAATATCTGCAAACATATTATGGTGTTTTTATGCTTTACAAGAGTCAAAAACTTACATAACAGCACCTGCAAACTCAGTGTGGTTTTCTCCCGAATTAAAATCTTGAAGAACTTGAAATTTAGCCATTAAATTTTGTATAGTAAATTGTTGATATTTGTTCATTTGTTCATTACATTAATATTTAATGCTACTTTTTCAATTCTAATTCATTTATACTGACCCACAATTTATTAAAAGCAATTTTTATTATTATTGTTGTTGTGTAATTTAGTATTTATTAATTTCAATACAAATACACATATTACTCATGACAGTAACCTGACTTTTAACTGTAAAATATTACATGCATCGTGTCATTTTTCACTTATTCCATCTGACTATCAAGACTTCAAATTTAACAGGAGGGCGAATAATTCTCACTGTATGACAATAGAAAGCAACACCATCACCTCACAGTAAGAAGGTCGCTGGTTCGAGTCTCGGCTGGGACAGTTGGCATTTCTGTGTGGAGTTTGCATGTTGTTCCCGCGTTCGCATGGGTTTCGTTCGGGTGCTCCGACAGAGCTCCACAGTCCAAACACATGCGCTATAGGGGAATTGATGAACTACATTGGCCGTAGTGTATGAGTGTGTGTGAATGAGAAAGCTTAGCAGGGACATTGGACAGGCGTCTGCCCTCCATCACAGGTTGTTCGTCGAGGCAAATGAATGCCATGATTCTGAACGCGATGTCTTTCCACCTCGTATTATCCCTGATGTATGGTTTACGTTGTTTAATCATACTTCTCATACTCAGCATATTCAGTTGTATGGCGGGATCTAAGATGCCCAATCATGTTAGTGGTGTTAAAATGCCGTTGCTTGCTTCCATCTCGAGGGATTTTATCACGACATACATTGCAAACGTCTAACTTTACATCTTTATTTGACACTTTGAAAAAGACGGGGTAACTCATGTTGCCACTGGTAAGCTCCGCTCTGTTCTGCTGTTGTTTATTCCGTGCACCGTGCATGCATGTGTGAAAAAGTCATGCGAGTTATTTACGTCAAGTGATCGGCTTTTTTGATCGGCGCTTTTGGGGTTAGCCGATCAAGCTATTTTAGCCAATATCGGCCGATCGTGATCGGTGGCCGATCAATTGGAGCATCACTAAATGAGTGTGTATGGGTGTTTCCCAGTACTGGGTGGTGACTGGAAGGGCATCCACTGTGTAAAACATATGCCGGAATAGTTAGCAGTTCATTCTGCTGTGGCGACCCCTGATAAATAATGAACTAAGCTGAAGGAAAATGAATGAATGAATGAATGAATGAATGAATGAATGACAGTAATTTGATTGACAGCTCAGAGAAGCATGTGTGTGCTTGATAAGAGCGTCTGAGTGTAAAATACACACTCATGGACAATAAAGCTCATTATCCTCATCTCTTCATTTAAACATGCAGCCATTGGTTTCCATTAAGGAGAAAGAGCAGCAAGCATTCGTCTAAAGTGTCAGAATATAAATGAGAGCTGATATTAGCGTCTGTGAACAATCCTCACATCTGCATCACAATAAGAAACACACTCCTGTTTTGATCTCTGGATTTCTTTCTCCCTCTCTTGACAAATTTCAGAATTTTTCCCCTGAGGGAATTCCTATTATATTCCATATCCAGGCCGTCTGAGTGGATATTTTCCATCTAAATTGGATCTGGATGTATTTTTGAGGTGGATGTGATGTGATTTCTGACCTGAGCTGCAGAGCTGGCAGGGGAAAGCCTGTGTATTATTGTACTATTGGTGTCTTTTTCATTTTAAAAATCCATTTAAACCAGTTTAATGCATTTTAAACCAATTTATTATTATTATTGTTATTATTATTATTATTATTACTACATTGTATGCATCTTTTATTCTTCACTCAAAAAATGACGTTTGCTGTTTGTTCAGTCTACTCATTTTAAATAAGCTGAAACAATTCTTGAGTTGTTTTGAGACGATTGAATTGTTTTATGTTGGATAAACTTAAATTGGTAACAAATAATAAGTTAATTTAATTCCTCAACACAATTTGAGTGTGAAACCGCGCATTTTTATTTTACAGTGTTGTTTATGTAAAGCACTTTGAATTACCACAGTTTGAGTAATGTGCTATATAAATAAACTCGCCTTGTCTTGCCTATTAATAACCTTAAATATGTCAGGGAGAATTTAATTTAATAAGAACATGTCCTTCATCTGATTTAATATCTTCACTAACATTTAATAACTTTAAGACCCTCAAGTCAAACTAAAGCAGGTTTAGAAATTAAAACTGTTTTAAAACCAGTTATGTCACAGATATATTTTCTGCATGAAAAGCACTAGGAAAGCACAAGCAGGGTTTCTGCAGGTTTCACCAAGTTAAATGTAAGACATTTTTAATACCATTATGAATGAAATTTTAGGCGTATACATGGCGAAATGCTAAGGATTTCTTTCAAATATCCCAGTGGAAAAAGATTTTCACTTTCCCCGTCTAAATTATTATAAGTTAATTCTACTACTAAATCACTTTATAATACGATATTAATAATTTAACAATAAAAAAAAACATAGGTTTACTGCCGAGTATCCTCAGCAGTATATAAATAAAGAACTTTTAAACAAATGGTACTGTAAGGAAAGTTTTTGTAAGGAAATTAAATGCTTTTTTAAAATAAAAAGTTAAAAGATTTATTGAGATTGGGATTGCTGGTGATAGTAAGGGTGTTAATGGCCAGGATGGGTAGCCAATCATTCATTCATTTTCTTTTCGGCTTGGCCACAGCGGAATGAACTGCCAACTTATCCAGACTATGTTTTATGCAGCGGATGTCCTTTCAGCTGCAACCCATCACTGGGAAACAAAGGAAAATTAAGACCTGTTAAAGAGATTTAAGACCTACAACACTATGTCAGCAGATTTAAGACTTTAATATGTATATACATACGTATATAATTATATATATATATATATATATATATATATATATATATATATATATATATATATATATATATATATATACGTGCTGTTTGTGTTGCTCTGCAATAACACTTTCGAAACACTAGCTGGCAGTAGGTGTTTATGTTCTACTGTATTAAGTTTCTTCATGGGTGTTTTGTTTTTCCTGAACACAACCTTAAATGTACAAGTAGCTAAAACTTGCTCATTCAGAGGCAGGAACTGGCAGATGTGCATCAACTTTAATCATAAGGTAAACACAAAACTAAAATTTCCATGTGGAGGTCCTTCACAGGACTTGACACTTGTAAACACTTGCTCCATCAGGCTCGCAGCTCTCTCAGCACCGCCCATGCTTGTCAACGCTACCAAGACGACCAATCACAGAGCTTGCGCTATGTATAGCCGTTTCACTTTACTACAGGACGCATCAATACTGCTCTGTAGGTCTATTGGAGACATTCATAAATATTCCTAGCAAATCTTGTAATGTTGGAGACATACTCGTTACATAAACGCACTAAATCACACCTCAGCAGCGTTTATTTGAGAGCGCACAAGAAGATCTGCGCTTGAGCATCGTATTTTTGAGGGGCATGCTAGAAGTTTTGTGCACGAGCAGAAGAAATCGGCGCGCAATGCTGTAGAGATTCGCATGCTGTAGGCTATTATATAAATGCGATCTCGACTTGTAATACTGCGCTCAAAACATTTGTCACTGAAATAACACCACAGTTAGTTGGTAGATCTGTGTAAAAAGGCCTGCCGCCACAGCTGGAAAAAATCCTGGAGGAAACACTGTGTGTGTATACTTTAACATTCACCTCTTATAATAAACGTAATTTTATTGTCATTTTTAAACCTGCATTATCTGTAAAGCTGCTTTTAGATCTGCACGCATTGAGAAAAGCACTACGCAAATAAATCACAGTATAATTTTCTACATTCAACACAAATACTGATAGACTTGTCCTTATTTCCAGGACTTGAGTGAACTGAGTGCATGCACGGAGAGGCTCAGAAAGCAGTGCATTAATATTCTGTGCTGTTCTTTCATCTTGACTTCAAACAGAGAGATAGCAGCTCGGAGTTTCTCCTCATCAACTCCTGAACTTTCCGGCGGTCTGAGTGACTGCTTTTTGCTTTCGCTCTGCCTGAACGTCTTTGATTCGGAGCCGTTTTTTCTCAGAGTCACAGTCTAGATATTTGGAGCAGAAGAATAAAAGCTTCCCGATCCGGCTTCTGTGACCTACATCCACACAATGAGCGATGCCAGAGTATTTCCCACACTGGGCTATGCAGAAAAAAAGGCCTTAAAGTGACTCTATTATGCTTTTTGGGGGGAATATTATCCTGAATACAGTTTGCCATGTCGTGGATTGTGCATGTAAAAACTCTGCAAAGGCTTAAAGCAGAAAGTGCATGATAAATTTAGTCCATTTTAAATGACAGAATGAAACAGTCACTAATATAAAAGTTAATAAAACATTTAAATAAATAAAAAAAAGTTTAATTTTCATATCAATAATGACATAAACACTTGAAATAAACCAATAAATAAATGCTTTTCAATACTGCATGAACAGAACTATTGTTTTGCTTATAATGCTGTCTGCGTAGGGGGCTCGCTAGGCTTCATAAAAGAGTGATAAAGCTGAAATGAAAGCTGTGCAATATTGAGACGGAGGTTACAGCAGCGCTGAGGCCGATAACATGAGCCTCGACCCCCCTCAACTCATTTATAAGTCATGAAGAAAGACCCTTAAGCGCCGTTTGCCTCCCTCACGTGATTTGTCGCGGATTCAGATACCTGACGGTGACGGATTACAGTGTATGTGTGTGTGTGTGTGTTTTAGTGTTGGGGGTTGAAGCATGCATACATCAGCAGCACTAAAAATCGCATCCCATCTCAGGTCTCTCCATATAAAAGGGTTCGTTCTCCTGTAAAATATTGATTCCTTTTCCAAATATTTCTCAAGGAAACATTCCACAGTATTTCCTATAATATTTTTTCTTCTGGAGAAAGTCTTATTTGTTTTATTTCAGCTAGAATAAAAGCAGTTTTTAATTGTTTTAAACACATATTAAGGTCAATGTTATTAGCTCCTTTAAGCTATCTTAGTTTTGGATTGTCTCCAGAACAAACCACTGTTATACAATGACTTGCCTAATTACCCTAACTTTCACCCCTCTTGTTTTTTATTTTTATTTTAATTAACATATTTATTAGACTGATGAGTTTCAAACAATATGTGACACTGGACCACAAAACCAGCCTTATTTATGTTGCATCACTTTTATTTTTGGCAATATTCAAGTCATAATCATCATTATTTTATGCCAAACATCTGTGCAGTATTGAGTAACGATCATGCTCCATAAAGAGAATTGGCTAATTTTCAACTGTAAACTTTCCCAAAAATATATGTATTTATTTATCAGTAATGTGCATGGCTAAGCAGTTCGTTTGAACAACTTTAAAGGGGATTTTTTTGAGTATTTAGACTTATTGCATCCTCAAGGTAACATCTCAGCCAAGAAATCTCCCGTCCTAACAAACCATACATCAATGGAAGCTCATTTATTCAGCTTTGAGATGAAGCAGCCGACAGATCTCACTTTCCAAAAATTGACACTTAAGGCTGGTTTATACTTCTGCATCAAGTGATCGGCGTGACCTACGGTAACCTGTCTTGCGCGTAGTCGTGCATTTATACTTAATGCACTTGTTTGTGTTGCTCTGCAATAACACTTTCGAAACACTAGCTGGCAGTAGGTGTTTATGTTCCTCTGTGTCGAGTTTCTTCATGGGTGTTTTGTTTTTCCCAGAACACAACCTTAAATGTACAAGTAGCTAAAACTTGCTCATTCAGAGGCAGGAACTGGCAGATGTGCATCAACTTTAATCATAAGGTAAACACAAAACTAAAATTTCCATGTGGAGGTCCATCACAAGACTTAACACTTGTAAACACTTGCTCCATCAGGCTCGCAGTTCTCTCAGCAGCGCCCATGCTTGTCAATGCTACCAAGATGACCAATCACAGAGCTTGCGCTATGCATCATTGTGACGTGTGGTTTCACTTTTATTGAGAGGCACGCGTCAGTGTTGGTGTCAGCCATGGCGAGGGCTATGTGACCGCACGAAGGCTGCGCCAGAGCATTCACATGCGCTTGACGCAGAAGTATAAATCAGCCTTTAGTGTATGACTGGTTTTGTGGTCCAGACCAGAGTCACTATAAGCATGATACAAACATATTTTACTTCATATATTATGTGCTGTCATCATGGCAAAGATCAAATAAGAAATGCGTTATTAGAAATGAGTTATTAAATCTAATGTGTTTAGAAATGTGTTGGAAAAACTCTTCTTTCCGTTACACAGAAATTGGGGAAAGAAATATACAGCTAATAATTCAGGAGGGCTAATAATTCAGACTTAAACCGTAGTACTTTCATTCATTTTTTACAGGATGCACATAAACGTTTCCTTCTGTTTCCTCGGGTGATGTGCAGTGAAGAGGATAAAGCGGACATGGCCCCGAGGTGAACGTTATCTGCTTTGACACACTCAGAAAGGTCTCCGGTGTCTGTTGTTAAGCTGAAGATGTTGATAATCAGACACAGAGACCCTCCAGGTTCAACTCATCTCTGTCCTGCAGTCGAGATCACATTAGCTGCATTTTGGAATTTTGCATTGAAAAAATCTTGGATGGAAATGCCAGGATGTGCATATGTTTAGAAAATGCACATAAAAAAAAACTATGCGTACGACTTTTTTGTCCTATAAAAAATGTGCATAAGCTACGATGGAACCGAAAAAGTCATGTGATTTTGCTTCAACAGATCATGTGACAACAAAAATGGTGGAAAGACAGATTTGGGTGGACGATGAGGACTGAACATTTTAAATGTAATATACGAGAAGGAAGTGACGACCATCCTTGATGGAAAACATCAGCAGAATGCGCAAATCTTCCAAGTGCAAGTGGAGATGCTTCTAAAAGGATATGATAAACCAGGGGTTCTCAACCTTTCACTGCGAGGCCCACTTTATTCTCCAATCAATTTTTGAAGCCCACCTGTCTGACATTTTCTTTAAACTGTTTGAGTGAAATGCTCATTTAAACCTTTATTTATTAACAAATAATATAACATACTATAATATAACATGCTATAATATAACATAACAACATAATATAATTATAACACATGTTTATTATACATTTGTTGTGCCTTCTATGATTTTTTATTTTCAGCATTTTATTTTCATTCATTCATTTTCTATTCGCTTGGTCCATTTATTAATCAAGGGTCGCCACAGCGAAATGAACCACCAACTTATCCAGCACATGTTTTATGCAGCGGATGCCCTTCCAGCTGCAACCCATCACTGGGAAACATCCATACACATACATACACTACAGGCAATTTAGCTTACCCAATTCACCTATAGCGCATGTGTTCGGACTATGGGGGAAACCCACGCCAACACAGGGAAAACAGCATTTTATAGAAAAATATCATATTAATTACAGTAAATTATACTTCATATTATAAATTATATTATATAATTATAATATACAGACAAATACAGTAAAAGACCCTAAATCTGCTGAAAATTCGTCGATCTGATGGCGGTCGAGTTTGCAGTTGGATAATATTGGGAGATCGCTGACTGGAACAGTGAACAGCTCCGCCAGAGCACGTCTGAAGCTCATATGCAGGTTTATTTTACATTCTATGGCAGAAACACCTCGCTAGATCCTCCTGTATGAGAACACGTCCGTTATTAAACACTCACAGGACATTATTTTGGACAACTGTACGCATATATTAAATAGTTGACATAAAAATACACAAAGAGAGATTTTCACTTTCACTTCACGCATAGTTTGTGACTAAACCGACTTGTGTAGTTGCAGATGCGATCATGAGGCTGTTTTTGCGCCGAGTTTGAAGTAATCCATCAGAGAACAGGAGAAAGTGCGTTACTTTGATCATTTTAATAAAGCATATTATAATAAAATCCCAAAATTATAGTATAGTATAATCTCGCAGCCCACCTGCAGGATTGCTGAAGCCCACCGGTTGAGAATCCCAGCGATAAACCATGGACTATTTTGGATAGCATTGCGTTTCTTCGACGTGTTCCAAGATGCAAGTTATAATATGCGGATATAAGGGCTTCTTCTAACGCAGCAACTTCTATTTTTCTTTTGATATTTGGCACCAGCTTATCAGGAAGTGACAATTTTGATCTCTCGGATGGAAACACTGCTTCATTGGCAAATGTTTTATGCAATATTCTAGATTTAATTTGCATCTTTGGATGGAAACATGGCTACTGACACGGTGGCCATTTCCACACTGATACGCTTTCATTTAAAAACGCATATGTTTCTCTCCGATTCAGCCTCCTGTCCAAGATGGATGCATTTGAAAATGAAGCATTTTGGTGATGTGGACTGTGAAAACAGAGGCTTTGGAAAAGAATGATGTATTTTAGTCATGTGATGCAGTCACATGATCAATTTAGCTAACATGGTGGACGAGATTGTAAAGCAGATGTTTTGGATACTGTGTGTTTTGACAGCTTTACAAAGGATTAATGTTAGTTTGTAGATGCTCTATAATGCTTCCCTATAAAGCACAGGGAATGTTTACTGGGAGCTGTTGTTCAGACCACAGCTCACACGTTTTACCGTGGGGGTAAAGTAAATAAACGGCAGGTGGATATGAGCAGGTGAAAGCATTTTATGTCTGTGGGTATGCAAAATATATAAACGAAAGCATTTTCAGCCGTTTTAGTGTGGATGTGTATTGCTTTCGAAGGGAATTGAAAACGATAGAGTGACATGGAGTGTTTTTAGGCAAAATCAATATATTCTAATGTATCTGGATTAGTGTAGATGTAGCTGTGTTTGATAGGATCAACTGAAATTGTTTTTGTGGATTTTTGTGGCATAAACTGACTAATATTATTGCAGTTTTACCTTAATATGTGTTGCAATATTTGCTGTATTTTTTGCTGTATGTGTTGATTTGCAGTAAAATAAATAGATAAATACCACAGACAACATTATTCAGGGCTATTCAATTAGTTTGTCATGGGAGCCAGTTCATGAAAAGCATCCCAAACGAGAGGCGGAAAGATGACTTGCAATATAACTGATGACACAACAGCTTATAAGAGCCCATTAGCTGTATTTGTGCGTATACACTGTAAAAAATGGCCGTGATTTAAAAAACTGTAAAAATGCTACAGTGCAAATCCGTAACCTGCTTAACAGTATGTTTCCTTAATATATGCAGCAAATAACCGTTAATTGACTTCCCCAGAATTCTCTGCATGGCACATCACTTGTTATGCTTTTTTATGATGGATCTTTTTATTTGTTTCCCCATCAGTGATGTACATTAGAGATTTATGTTACATCAAATGTTGATCAACAATGTTTATTTCATGACTTTAATTTTATGCGTGTCACCATACTGGTGTTTAGTAGCTGTGTGACTGACACTGAGCACCTTCTATACACTGATACATGTTTCTGTAAGTGGGAAAAGTTGTTTGTGATGAGCTTTGGTTCATTATGTAACTTCCTCATCACCACCTGCATATGGGTGTGCTAACATGTCGAATTGTGTAACTAAAGATGTGTAGATGTTGGTAATTCAAAATACAGACAAATTAACTCTAATAAAATACGGTAGCTTACCGTAAAAATAATAAACTACTTTTACAGTTTGTACCGTATTTTAACAGTAAAGTACCGGCAACCACAGCTGCCTGTTTGTTACCGTAAATTTTACGGATTTATTTTTTACAGTGTAAAGACACCCACGTTGACTTTGTCTACATTAAAACGTTAATATATAGTATTTTGAAACTACATAACATCACTGCATTGTATAATGTGGCTTTTTTTCCCCAAGCATATCCAAATATTGTATTTCGAGGCACAAAAGCAGTGCATTGCTCAAGTAGGCGTCTTCTACGTTCAGACACATTCATATGTGATGGTTTAAACTGCATAACAATTATGGATGCAACAATTATAGATTTTGGTTGTACGATTATATAGTCGGAAGAATAATCATGGTGTCACGGTTATCACCATTATTATGGATTTATTAAACACCATTTGTTTAGAAAACTCCTCATATTTTAAAGTGTTGTTTATCGCTGCTCAGTAACTCTCTCTTAGGACTTAAAAATAAATGTAAAAGTTTTTGATTTAAACACGAGTGATTATTTTACAATGAAAATAAACGAGAGAACAATGAATAAAAAAATAAGAATAAGAATAAATAAAAATAGCATTTGTCTAATGTTAATTTAAGCTTTATATTAGGTGTGTATTTAAATGAACGGTTGTTATCATCTGCGTTCATACATACATAATCATTTTAATAATTTGTAATAATTCGTCTTACATCTCTATTGTTTACATTGCACTAAAAGCCACGCACAACTCTCATTACTACAGCCTGAGATCATTTCTACTGTGTGCCGTGCCTGCAGAGTGCGAGTGCATTGGTCCACTTGCAAGTCGTGCGCGCACCGCTCCTGCGCACGTCTCCATTGGAAATAATGGCTTGCGTGAGGAAATATGTCAACGGCTTGCTGCTATAGTTAATCCAATGTGTGTGTGTATTGGCATAACTTCGTTTAGTTGCAGCAGGTTTTTTCCTTGCAACAGAAATGTGACGTTGAGAAGCCTTTAATGAATAAAAGCAGGGTCAATAGTGAAATCGGCTAATCATTGCATCCCTATTAACGATATCAGTGCATTATACAAAAGGCCTTTTCTACAAACATATCCAAATGTTTTCGGCTGCTCGCGCCACTCGCTTAATGTCAGGTGCCTCACGCTCTGCGCAGCCTTCAACTGCAGCTCGTGCTGTATTGAACAGACGTACTTCACTTCATAACTATAGCGGCTGTTTTTCGACTGAACTAAACTTATTTTTGATGTCTTGGTCACACTATTTGGAGAGCTGGAACAAATTGCCTCGGGGGCCACCAGTTGAATAGCCCTGACATACATTAGCTGGCTGCTGTCATAGCTCTTCCTTGTCTGTCTTTTCTGTGTTGTCTACGGTAGATGTGTCTATGTTTATGTTGTGTCTGAACACATGGCTCAGCTTGTGTTTGTGTTTCACCATGTGCTCTTCTGTTCCTCCCTCCTTGTTTCCAGCTGCCACGCCCCCTCGTTTAGCCCTCATCTAGTCCTGGTTAGCCTCAGTGTTTACACCTGGTCCTCATGTTCTTTCCTCCCTTTATAATGTGCTCTCTTCCCTCATGTCTTCGTGGGGTCATTGTTGCTCGTTACATCTTGTGTTACATGTTACTGCTTGACCGTGCTTGTTTCTCTGTGCTGTTGTTGGTGAGATTGAGTTGTCTTTGTCTAATGTTTGTTTGTGTTTTCCAGCAGGCCTTCAGAGTCATCCCCCTTGGTTTATCCTTCTCAAGTTTGCTTGTTTAAGTTCTTCCTTTTATCTTAATTGTTCTATTAGTAGCTTTAAGTGTTTAATTCCCTTTTATTGGATTTATTTCAGTAGTTGAATCCTATTTTATTTTTAACAGCTTTAATTTTCCTTTTATTTTAGTTTATTATTTTCCCTTTGTGCGTGCATGTCCTGTTTCGATCCAGTCCTGCCTGCTGTGAGTCCCTGTCTGCTGGTGTTCTGTCAGGCTACCACTAGTGAGACCACTACTCTCCAGGAGTGCCTCATCCATAGCCTCCACCACCTCCTGCCTGGCCAGTGCATCCGACTTAGTGTCCTGTTCTCCTAGCATTCAGTGGCCACTGATTACTCCATCCAGGACTCTCCAGCACATCTTCCTTTGTCTGTCTGCTCCACCCAAGATTCCCCAGCACTACCCTATTCATCATCGTTGGACTGTGTTTCACCTAACCCCTACCTCACATCACACTATTGTCAATAAACGCTCCCTGCACTCATTCTGCATTTGGGTCCTTCTTCCTCTAACATTGACAGCTGCACGATATTGCAAAAATCTGACATTGCGATGTTTGTTTTGCTGCGATACTTGTACAATTTCACATAGATTACTTGAATATCTCTATTTGGAAAGAGTTTCAGAATGATTGATTTAGATTCAGTAGGGGAGTGCATCTGCATAAAATATAAAACAATCTACAAGCATAGATAAATACAATAAAGAAAAAGATACCAATGAAATTAACAGTAATTTACAATAAACAAAGTTTTATTGCTTCCAGAGGAGTCTAGCAGTATTCAGATATACAGTAATGGAATAATCTAATGTTAAATAATACTGCATAATCTTTGCTGCATAAACAATTTGAGAAAGTTAATCAAAGTAACAAGCTGCAAACGGTACAATTTCTTATGCCTGAATGCTTTTAAAATCCTCTTACAGTCACAAGTTACTAAATATTACTTAATAATACAAATCTGTCAGTGCCAATAGCCTAGTGGTTAAGTACGCCGACATATAGCACCAAGGTGCTCATGGCGACCCGAGTTCGATTCCCGGCTCGAGGTCCGTTGCTGATCCTTCCCCTCTCTCTGCTCCCAATGCTTTCCTGTCTGTCCTTCACTGTCCTATCACATTAAAGGTGAAAAACTTTCTAAAGTACAATGTAAATGTTGACAGTCTACTACAACAAGAACAAGCTTAGGAATATGGGAAGTATCATGGTCTAAACACACTCAGGAAACACTCTCTACCTGATTTAAACATATCCCCCCTCTTTTTTTTTCTTTTTTTATTATATTTATTTATTTGTTTATTTATTTTTATTTATTTATTATTATTATTATTATTAATATTTTTTTTAAGGGAATGGGTTGTTGGGAGGGAGAATGGGGGGTAAAACGTTTGCTGTGCCTTCATGATTATTATTCTGTAATTGTGTAATCTGTTGTGATATGCAAATTGAAAAAAAGTAATAAATATATTGTACAAAGGTGAAAACCCCTTAAAAGAATAATTAATATTATAATAAATAAATAAATAAAAATAATAATAATACAAATACTAGTAATATATGGCAATATAACTGTTTTTACTGAACAGAGTTTTTTTAAGCATAGACTGCTGATGTATATGTGCAGAGAATGAACAAATGAGAAATAAAAGTCCAAAATCTCTCCCTCGCTCACATTTATTGATTGAATTAGCCAACAAACACTTCTGTTGCACAAGGTAAATGAGTTTCTGAATCTCAGCGTCCACAACACATCAACTATAAGCCTCCGTTTAGGACTAAAGGTCTCTTGGGAGCTAACTAAGTGTTTCTGTTATCGACTAGCAGCATCAAACTGAGGATTTATTTAACTGTAACTACTGTAATGAATCTGAACCGAGCCAAGCACTCACTGGAGAAATTAATAACATTTCAATTCCGGCTCGGTGAGTTAGAAGAGCAGAGGACTCATAGAAAACAGATCTGGATTCATTAAAAATAAATAATAAATTAATATATAAAAATAAATTAATATATTCAAAGTATTTATATAAACTGCTCTCTCAAAATGCACATTTTTTTGAAAGAGTCTCTTCTGCTTATCAAAAGCTTCATTTTGATTGCTAAAATGCATTAATATTCAGAAAAATATTTACAATTGCAGTGACACGGTGGCTTAATGGTAAGCACTGTCTGGTCACAGCAAGAAGGTCGCCAGTTCAAGTCCCAGCTGGGTCAGTTGTCATTTCTGTGTGGAGTTTGCATGTTCACCCTGTGTTGACATGGGTTTGCCTGGTTTCCTCCACAGTTCAAACAAATGTGCTATAGGTGAACAGATTAACTAAATTGGCCGTAGTTTGAGTGTATGTGTGAATGTGAGAGTGTATGGGCTGTGCATAAGCTGTGTAAAACATATGCTGGAATAGTTGGTGGTTCATTCCACTGTGGCGACCCCTGATGAATAAGAGACTAAGCCGAATGAAAATGAATGAATGAATCTCTTATTCATTCATTCATTTTCTTTTCGGCTTAGTCCCTTTATTAATCAGGGGTCGCCACAGTGGAATGAACTGCCAACCTATCCAGCATATGTGTTTTATGCAGTGGATTCCCCATCCAGCTGCAACCCATCACTGAGAAACACCCATACACACTCATACACTACGGACAATTTAGCCTACCCAATTCACCTATACCACATGTCTTTCGGATTTGTGGGGGAAACCGGAGGAAACCCCACGCCAACATGGGGAGAACATGCAAACTCCACACAGAAAAGCCAACTAAACAAGCAGGGGCTCAAACCAGCGACCTTCTTGCTGTGAGGCGGTTGTTCTACCCACTGCGCTGCCCTGAAACTCTTGTCAGATCAATAAAAAAATAATAATTAAAGCACAATACACACATACTAACTGATACTAACATCTAAAAAAACATTATTTTGATTTTAGTGACTTTAATTCCTCAAAAAAACAAAACATTTTCATCTTTTATGACTTCTAAAATGCTCCAAACCAGGGTCTGGTTGTAAACATGGTTTCATTTTCACAAGTTTTCCCCTCAAGCCCTTGAAGCCTTGTTGTTGTCCGCATTATGCTAATGAGCCATGCCCTTATCAGAGAGGAATAATTCAAAAGCAGCGAGCGCAGCAGATCTTTCATGCAGTCATGAGCCCTGTCCTCACCTCCCAACACTCATAATCACATGCTAATATCAAGCTAAAAGCAGGGTCACAGCTTAAATAATGACTAACCTACAGGCTGACTTCAGCACACTTACACTTACACACACTAGAGACGTTTTTTTTTTACACCCAATTCAGCTCAGCAGCCAAGTGCACTGTAAAACATTACCCCCAACATGAAATTATAGCATGTTAAAGAAATTACCCATTTCTATTGGTGCACAAATATTCTACAAGCAATTTAAATGTAATTTCGTCCTCTCCAAGTATTTAAGTGAAGTTTTTCTGAGTCGTTTAGATTAAAGAATTAATTATTTAATGTCTCTCTATCTCACATAAATTAACGACAGCATAGAAAATCCGAATCCCGAACATTTTAGAAGATTTAGAAACGCCGGCCGGATGCAAAGAGGTGCGGGTCTCTGTGGGTCTGCAGAGCATGTGAGACTGAGAATGAGCAGTATGAAAAGGATGGTAAAGGAGGGAAGATTTTCCACTACTTAATTGATAGCTGATGTTTGTTTATATTGGGCAGATACAAAAAACAAACAAATAAAAGTGTAAAAGGATGATAATAATAATAAAACAAAATGTGTCACTAAATGGGACGCACTGCAAGTAGTGAAATAAACAGTACTTTATACGGATTTCTGGTGAGTCTAACAGTATTGAAATATAGAAATCAAACATAAAATAACATGGTGATCATTATATGAATAATTTTATACAATAATATATAATAATATCTTCATCCTTAAATTTTATTAAATAATCTAATTCTGTTGTGACTACTGCAGACAAATTGTGATATCAATGCTCAAACGGCATATTCTTCAGGCCTTATGCACACAAACAAACATATTCATAATTCATGGTAATTAAAAATGACTAACTCTGACTAATTACTGCTTAATAAACACAATTCTATCAGCAGCTGTGGCTCCAGCAAAGTGGCGCAGTCATCAGATTATCAGCTGTATTTCTCAGTGGGTCAGTAATTGGGTGAGTTTCTTCTTTAGGAATGGGGGATGTATTTGCTGTAATGCTTCATCCGTGTAAAGCCGTCACCCCTGAACCGCAGAGACCCCGACCGCTTCAAACGCTCATAAGCCCTTAATCTCATCATGTGTTTCATACAGCAGCGAAAACACACAACCAGAGCCTAAAAACACCTCCACAGCAGGAGACGGAGGAGACTTACAGAAGGGGCCTACAGCATTCTGTAACTAACTACACTGGAGAAAAGTTCTGCTCATTGACTATTTCACTGTTAATTTCAGAGAAATGCCAAGCAACACGTCAAATTAAACATAAAATAATTTTTATAAAGTACATTTTATGAAAGAGCACCATAAATGGAAATACAAATATGTACACGTGTGTGCATAGATGCGTATGAGAATATACAGTGCTTCTCACAAACTTTACTTGAGCCGGCCAATTAATAATATGGATGGATATAGATGGATGGATTTAGATGAATGGGTATGGATGGATGGATATAGATGCATGAATATAGATGGATGGAAATGGATTGATAGGCATGGATTGATGGATATGGATGGATTAGATTAGATTAGATTGATTCAACTTTATTGTCATTACACATGTACAAGTACAGTCCAACCATATGGATGGATATGGTTGAACTGATATGGATAGGTGGATATGGATCAATATGGATGGATGGATATGGATCAATATGGATGGATGGATATGGATCAATATGGATGGATATAGATGGATGGATATGGATGGATATGGTTGGATTAATATGGATTGATGGATATGCATAAATATGGATGGATAAGGATCAATATGGATGGATATAGATGGATGGATATGGTTTGATATGGTTGAATTGATGGATATGTATAAATATGGATGGATAGATGTATGGATGGATGGATATGGATCAATATGAATGGATAAAGATGAATGGATATGGTTGGATATGGTTGGATTGATAGATATGTATAAATGTGGATGGATGGATGGATATGGATCAATATGGATTGTTTATAGATGGATGGATATGATTGGATATGGTTGGATTGATAGATATGTATAAATATGGATGGATGGATGGATATGGATCAATATGGATGGATATAGATGGATGGATATGGTTGGATTGATGGATATGTATAAATATGGATGGATAGATGTATGGATGGATGGATATGGATCAATACGGATGGATATAGATGGATGGATATGATTGGAAGTGGTTGGATTGATGGATATGTATAAATATGGATGGATGGATATGGATCAATATGGATGGATATAGATGGATGGATATGTATATATATGGATGGATAGATGGATGGATGGATGGATATGGATCAATATGGATGGATATAGATGGATGGATATGTATATATATGGATGGATAGATGGATGGATGGATGGATATGGATCAATATGGATGGATATAGATGGATGGATATGATTGGATATGGTTGGATTGATGGATATGTATAAATATGCATGGATGGATGGATATGGATCAATACAGATGGAAATAGATGGATGGATATGGTTTGATTAATGGATATGTATAAATATGGATGGATAAATGGATGGATATGGATCAATATGGATGGATATGATTGGATATGGTTGGATTGATGGATATGTATAAATATGCATGGATGGATGGATATGGATCAATACGGATGGATATAGATGGATGGATATGGTTTGATTAATGGATATGTATAAATATGGATGGATAAATGATGGATATGGATCAATATGGATGGATATAGATGGATGGATATGATTGGATATGGTTGGATTGATATGGATTGATGGATATGAATAAATATGTATGGATGGATATGGATCAATATGGATAAATATAGATGGATATGATTGGATGGATATGGATGGATGGATGGATGGATACATATGGATGGATGGATGGATGGATGGATACATATGGATGGATGGATGGATGGATTGATGGATACATATGGATGGGATGATGGATGTATATGGACAGATTAATGGGGATGGATGGATGGATGGATGGATGATATATATGGATAGATTAATGGATGGATGGATGGATGGATATGAAAGAATGGATATGGATAGATGGATAGATATGGATGAATGTGTGTGTGGGTACACACGCCCATTAAAATTAATTAAAATTACTTCAAATAAAACAATAAAAATACATTAAATACATATTTTAAGTCATTATTCATAAGTATTAATGAATGCATACAATAAATTATTTTACAATAACAATATTATAATAGATTTATTTTCTTTCTAGTAAATAGTTTTCTGTCAAATAAGTTTTATTGAAGACAGATTCAGAAGGAAAGGGATCCTCTGTTTTACATATGTTGTCCACATATAACATGGGCACAGCAAATAAAAAGAAAAACAATATAAAAATCATAATAAATAAAAAATCCACCCACATAAAGCATAATATATTTCAAGATATACAACTAACATAAGAAGCTTACACACATACTTTTCTTCTTCTTAATTGCTCAATATAATTATGTTTAATAAAAAAACACCCTTTAAATAAAGTTACATTTTAGAAGTGTAATACATGATATTTTTCAAACTAAATATTTTATTGAAGTAAAATAAATAGGTCTGTGGTAATTTACCCAAGTAATGTGATACTGCAACAAAACTTGAAAAAGCTGCAAGATAATAAAAGTTCAGGACTAAATATTTATGGAGTGCAATGTGGGGCTCCAGAATTAATTGAAAACTGATTTAATTTTGATTTAGTTTTGATGAATCCCTCACCCAAAGAGCACCGACCAAATATTTGAGTTACCCCTGAGCGCTTTTTATTTGTTTGTTTTTCTGATTTAATGACTATTTATAAACCTTTTTATAAATAAAAAATACCAAGTTAATCAATTGTATTTAATTTGGCTGAAGCCATCTGAGTACTTATCTTTAAAACAGTAATGTTTAATAGTGAAATTCACAAAGCATCATTTCCTGTAATGTAGATGTTTCTACCAATCACAAACTCACAACAAGCAACCAAATATTCTGTAGCTCCGCCCACTCGCATAAAGCACCACAATGAAGCATTCAAGCCTTCTTCTGCGCAATAATACTTCAATAGGTATTAAACATTATCATGGTTAGACTTCTTTCTCACATCAAGTATACATAGTCATGTACCGTAATACTTTTAAATTACTTTTTTAATCATTTTGTGCCACAAATTACAGTTTGAAGTCCTTATATTATTCATGTAGGTGGTTCATTCATGGTTTATAACACCTATAAACCCATTTTTAAACCCCTATGGTAAAAATTAAACAACGAAAAAAAGCAAAGAAGCAGCAAAACTAAAAATGAACAGCACTGATGCCATTTTTACTGAATGCAAATGCATGAAGCCAAGTCCACAGGCGATGTACAGTAGAGGACTCCCACAGACAGATGGTCCTCAATATGTCCACACACACACACACATTCAGATCATCACACTTTCAGACGAGCCCAAATGAAGCATAATAACATAAAGTGCATACACAGCTCCATTAACACAGCGGGTGTCAACAGTGTGTGCTGATCTCAGGTCTGTAAGAGCACAGAGCTGTCAAAACACACAGCGCACGCTTCATCACGCTCACAAGAGAACTCTTATCAACAGATTAAAAACAAAAAAACATCAATTTAATGCATCAAAAAAATGACACTATGGCAAACCTCTTTAAATCGGTTTACAGTCAGTTTCTTTAATATTATACATATTGTGAACAAGTCTTGTATTAAGTCTTATATAGTCTTATATATTGCTGGACAAAGATGAATAACATCCAAAATAAAAATAAAAAATAAATGAGGAAAAAACAGTAATAATAAGGGGAAAAGAGAAATAGAAACACGAGTAATAAAAGTGTACAGACAATTACAACCAACTGAATGCAGTCAGTCAACAGTCACGATCAAATTTTGAGATACATTGTCAATGTTGAGAGTGTTAAATATTTACAATGAGATAATAATAGTTAAAAATAAACAAAAATGAAATTGCTAATAGCTAATCACACACATGTTTTGGTCTAATGGCTCGTTTCCACTGACTGGTACGGTACGGTACGGTTCGGTTTGGTATGGGTCATCTTTATCAGGCTTGTGTTTCCACTAACAACGGTACCCTTTTGGTGGGCGTGGTGTATGACAGAAAGTTTCAGTCGACGTCATTCTAGCTTGAGGAAATGTCTACAGTAAAGCTGTACGGGTCGCTCACATATCATATGAGAAGCTCTTCTCACAAAACAGATGCTTCATATACATAAATACTTGTGTAGAAATGTTTATTACTAACTTTTCTATGAACATGAGTTGATTATAACTGCAGATCAATGACAGTGTGAAACAGCCTACTGTAACGTCTGTAATTATATTAAATAACTAAATAAATGAACATATATAAACACATACAGCCCCTTACAGTCTCCGATATGTTACCAACTACAGAAGAACTACACACAGCAGACATTTCGCCCGTATTTAGGTTTAAAACAACACAAAATATAGCCTACAGTCAGTGTAAACCTCTCATCTGTGTCTGTAATCTTCAGCAGCACATGTAGCCTCTGTTAGACAGTAATTCCCTCATTCTGAGTTCATATTAGTCCAAAAGGTGAAGATAATAAGTTAGTTAATCATGGCATTTTGTTCATGTTTGCTGAATAATAATGTGCTCCTTTTTTCCGGCTTCTCCTTTGTTTCTTCACGCTTCACTCTCGCGTTTGTCAGTGTCTGACAGGATCGGGTTTCAAAAGCACGTCAATAATCAAGCGCAGGTTATTATCATCAGCTCAAGAAGTTTGTTATTTCAGATATAATGTTAGACACGCGCGAGCGCTAGCAAGAAAGCGAAACCGCTCACGCCTCAGACTGGCTCGTAAAAACTACGGAGCACAGGGTAAATCTGCTCTTCTTCTTGACTTTGTGGCTGTCCATCAAGATGACGCCAAGGTTTGTTTGAGCCCAGATCGACCATGGCTCGTTATTATATGTATTTATAATTCCGCTAAAATCTCTTGCTGTGTTTTTCAAACATGGCGGGTTTTTTGTTTTCATTCTGGCTTGTTGCGTAAGCGAATGACGTATCTCTGTAAACCAATAGCTTTCAGCTGCGCGTGTGGCTCCGCCTTTTGGTACCTTTTCTCGTGTTTGGTACCCTTTCGAAAGGGTGCCGAAAAAAGTGGTACGGTACGCTTTTTGACAGTGGAAACGGCAATAAAAGCGTACCAAACCAAACCGAACCGTACCGTACCACTCAGTGAAAACGGGCCACAAAATGACCAAGTTCTGGCAATTATTATTTAATTTCTTTTCAAATGTTTTGCATGCATCAATTGACCCCTGCTCTATTGTAGAAATATATTTAATTACAGATTCCAGTTTCGACAATAATGCCAAAAGCATGATTTCTTTTTCAACATTCATTGCTAGACGTCTTATACTGCTTTAATGGAAGGACAAATTTCCTCCAACTTTTAATCATTGGATTAGGGAGCTTATGTACCATCTTACAATAAAGAAGATTCTGTACTCCACCAAAGGTTGCCGTCAAAATTTTTATCTTATTTGGCAGCCAGTGCTGACATGTATGGAGCAAATGGATCCAAACTTAATATTTTCAGTTTGACCGTTGCTTATTTGTTTCTCACATGAGAAAAGATGAGTGAACATATAATGGAACCTTTATCTACTTGTATTGTATGTACAGTGTGTATATATCATGACATGATGTAAAACTGGCCATAATATATTCTATAGAAAATGGTGCAGTGGGCTCTGTTGGAGCAAAGATAATTTGTCTCTGTTTTTCAAATATTTAAAATATTTTTTATTTAATAAAAAAGGGAAGGAGAGCGTAACGGAAGGCAAAATGTTAAGAGAGTTGAAGTAAGTTATAAAACATTGCCACTATATAAAGAAATTCAATATCCCAGAGCATCTCATCTTTTCCAACTTCTTTAATTGCTCAATATAATGTGTTTAATAAAAAACACCCTTTAAATAAAGCAACATTTAATAAAATAAAAATAAAGACTAATGAAAAGCATGCAAACTTATCATTCATTCTCATATAAATTAGCCTAAGCAAAAAATAAATACACACATTTGACTCTACAAATCTCTCAGCAATGGCTATCTGTTTATTTCCAGTGAATGTGCATGACCAGAAGTAGAAAAAGATGCACTTATTTTTTGAAGAGGCTTTGAAACAGAGCTCAAAGGAGAGTAAAATATACAGCGCTGTCTGGCAGAGAGACAAAGACAGATAAAAGCTGGCAGTGTTAATCACACACACACACACACACACACACACACACACACACACACACACACACACACACACACACACACACACACACACACAACAGAGAGAAAGTGATTTCATTTCCCAGCAGACGGACATGTGTTCTTCACCCGAGCGCCATATTAATTCATCTGCTCAATTCAAATTAATTTCACAGCACAACAACTCTTTGATGGAGTCCACCGTGAAGATCTCTGATTCAGTAGAGTGAAAGAGACATTGCTGTGCTTCGTATCAACATACACACCAGTGAAACCACAATGACAGAAATCAGATCTTAATGCTGTTCTTCAAGTTAAAGATATACACAGATATTAGGGGCTGCACGATTCTGGCTAAAATGAGACTCACGATTTTTTTTGTGCTTAAAATCAAGATCTCGATTTTTTCATGATTCTGTAGATGCTAAATAAAGGTTCTCATAAATACGAGTAGCCTATTATTAGTTATTTCTCAAACATATGGTAAAGCAACAATAATAACACCAGGCCTATGTGTAGCTCTACTATAGACGAGTTACCAACCTACGGCACACATGACGTCACATGGGTTCCCGGTTGCAAAAAGAGACCGGTCGCAATAGCAAACATGTTGTGTTGTGAGGTAGCATGCCAAATTCTTAACATTTACCGTACACCACACTGCTTTTAATGCCAACCGCAGACGTCTTTGGCTAAAAGGGAGCTGAATGAAGTGCCGACCTAATTAAAAATGCAGTTCTTATCATATATCAAGTAAGTTTACGCTATGTAAAATCATACACATACACGTGTCCGCAGTTTAATTAACCTTATGTAACTGTTTTGGCTGAAATCATTGCATTTGTTTGTGTGTGCATTTGTGTTTATGTATGTGTGGATGTTTGTGTGTGTTTTATATTAGTGTGTGTTAGTGTTTGTCAATGTTTTTTTGTGTGCATGTACATGTGTTTGTGTATTGTGTGCATTTGAGAGTGTTTGTTTGAGTTTGTGTATATGTATAATGTATTTAAGTGTGTGCATGTTTCCATTTGTGTGTTTACCCATGTTTGTGTTTTTGTGAGTGTGCACGTGTTTGTTCATGTTGTTTTTTGTGTATGTGTGTGTTTGATTTTGCACATTTTGCAAATGTGTGTATTTTTTGTGTGTGCATGCTCACATTTGTGTGTGTACGTGTTTGTTTGAGTGTTTTTGTGTGCGTCTGTGTGTGTTTTTTGTCAATGTTTTTGTGAATGTTTATGCTGGTGTTTATGTGTGTGCGTGAAATGTCACACATATGTCACAGAGGGATGCATGTGACAATAGTGAATGAGGAAGTGTGTGTGTGTCGGTCTGATTGTCTGTGTGAGCAATGTTTAGAGAATACTAATGCATGATGGGAGTCCCAGCAGTGCAGTGTGAACTGATGAGGGGTTAAACGAGCCGCTAATGAGCCAAATCAGAGAGAGAGACAACGAGACGATGGTAGGAGATCCTTTCATCTGTAGAGATAATTATGCATGTGTGTGTATAGTTATTACTGTTAAAGATAACTCTGGGAAAGAAATAACAAGAACATTTAGTCGTCAATGTTCTTGCACTTAAAAATAATCTCCAAATAATATGTCTTTATTTTATGTTCAAAGCTCTGACGTTTCAAAACAAAGCATAAATCAATATTTAGGCCTAAAAAATGAACAAATACACCTCAAAGTTGAGATTTGAGACATTTTAAAGAAGGTAAAGGAGACACCACCGATGGGGAACAGAGAAAGCAACGTTTCTGGAAATGAATGTTTCTGAAATCCTGACAATGATATTTGAAAACTTATATTTTAGATTAAAAAATGACGTGTAGAATAGTCTTCTTCAGTTTATTGTGTAGTATACAGATTAGAATTGCCTTGTAGTAAGAATCTGTGGATATTTTTTGCTATTTCTGAGCAAAATTTCTATGCAAAAATAAGGGTTAATTTACGTGTGGAATGATTTTGAGAATAACTAAAACCATAAACCACTAAATAAAAAAATGGTATCTTTTACGATTTTATTTAAGGTTTCTTATATAATATATCTACTAAAATACAGAAAATATTACACCACAAACTGTATTGTAAATAAATCATGTAAACATCTGCATATGATTTAATTCTAAATAAAAAATAGACTTAATGACGGGCTTAAAAATCTGCAGATTTCCGTGCGCGCAGTTTCCTTGTGGGCTTACGTATCATGTATAGTTCTTTAGATGCTTTATATGTATATATTAATATTGGGCAAATATTAATCACAATTAACTGCATCTAATTTTTTTTTGGACAATTTAAGTGTGTGTATTATTATTAAGTGTATGTATTATTATGAATATATAAATACACACATGGAAATATTTGAGAAAATGTTTATATTTAGATAAAAAATATATATGTGCATACGATACAAATTAAATATAAATGTACGTAACAAATTGTGCTGTATAATTTTGTTACACACATATATATATATACACATGTTTATACATATATATATATATACACACACAGTTGAAGTCAGAATTATTAGCCCCCCTGTTTATTTTTTTTTCCCCAATCCCTGTTTAAGAAAGAGCAGGTTTTTTTTCAGCACATTTCTAAGCATAATAACTTTAATAACTCTCTAATAACTGATTTCTTTTATCTTTGCCATGATGACAGTAAATAATAACTCAACTAGGCTTAACAAGGTTAATTAGGTTAACTAGGCAGGTTAGGGTAATTAGGCAAGTTACTGTATAATGATGGTTTGTCCTGTAGACTATCGAAATAAAATATATAGCTTAAAGGGGCTAATAATATTGACCTTAAAATGGTTTTTAAAAAAATTAAAAACTGCTTTTATTCTAGCCGAAATAAAACAAATAAGACTTTCTCCAGAAGAATAAATATTGCCCTGTTAAACATCATTTGGAAAATAAAAAAATAAAATCTTAGGGGGCTAATAATTCTGACTTTAACTGTGTGTGTGTATATATACATATATATATATATATATATATATGAATGAAGAGTTCAAATGCAAGAGCCGCTAAATGCCACTTCCACCAAAATGAGCTAATGACATTGAGTGAATGCTTTAGGCACGTACTACACCATCAACAAATAGATTTGCTTCAAATCATCTAAATCGCAGCGTCAGCTCATTCAGAAATAACAGTTTGTTGGCAAAGGCCGCTAAACGCTACTTGCCTTTGACAGCAAAAGCCACTATATCCCGAGAACCAATCAGAAGCACGAATCGAATCATACGTTTTCAATGCTGATACGCCAGCTTTATGAGGAGATGTTTTATTCCGCTTTCGATTTAGATTTTAAAAGACGGAGTTTGATGAACTGGCTGAGCCTGTCCGACTATCAGTGAATAGCAAAAGAAAATGCCCCTTACCTCAAAACTCTGTGCATTATAAGAACAAGAAAACACAATGCACAGTCTGGAAGTGTAACATGCATTCATAACATGTTTTTGCACAGCGACGCTACTTTGAATGAGTGCGATTTAATATACAATATAGGCAACTACATTTCACGAAAGACAGAGTTAAGATGCCGTTCTTTTATCCCACGTGGATGCTTTGAGGATAAACAAGAGACCAAGATCTTAAGTATGGTGAGAATGAATGAATGACAGCTTCTAAAATTGTCTGAGAGGCATGCCCTTTTCACCCAGTAGGCCTACCTTGTGTTTTATGCAGCCTGATCTCACGAGAAAACGTAAGTATTTTACGCTTTGTCAGTTTGGTGGCTAATTCGTACAAATTCCTACGAGTTCAGTCGTACGAAATTGTACGATTTTAAAAAGGAGGCGTGGCACCTAACCCCGCCCCTAAACCCAACCGTCATTGGGGGATGAGCAAATCATACGAAAATGTACGAATTGGATTGTACGAATTCATACGAATTAGCCACTAAATCAAAAAGTTACGAATTGCCGTGAGATTGTGTTGGGTTTATTTGCTAATTTAAGCTATTTTTTAAAAGATAAATATAATGTATAAAAACTATACATTATTTATATTACTTCATATTACCTATGCATCTGATTTTATTAATGGACAATGCACAGATATTGATGTTTCATAATGTTTTACACTACATTATTTGAATCTACCAAGCTTGGTTTACAATGTTTACACTGTTCTAAATACATTAAATCTAAATCCTAAATATCAGAAATGCCAACAGATAGTTAAGATTTAATTAATGCCAGTTTTAATGTTATTGACTAAAACTTTACAGATTTCATTCCTTCATTTTCCTTCTGCTTTTTCCCTGGTTTATCACAGTGGAATGAACCGCCACTTACTTGACAGATTTATCTATTTTAAATTTCAGGTGGTTAGTGTAATGTGTTTAATTCTTGGTAAAATAATTTCTAATGGCATTTTCCTTTTCAGCTAATTACATGTCTTGTTCCAATAGGTGGATTTAGAGGGTTTTGCATAAAAAGCAGATGTGGATTTAGCTGGTTTTGAATCAAAAGAAAATTGACCTTGTTAAAAAACAAAGAATTACTATTTAAATTTACTAACTAATAATAACCTGATCATTTACATATAAAATGAAACTTCTGAACCCAATCAGAGGAGCCTAATAGAAAATGCTCATTTACAATAAAAGAGGTCTGATGGATTTAGAGGTTTTTGGATCTGAACTCTTCATATATATATCATACAGATGATTTTTATGCATGTATTTTTATGCATTATTTTATATAGTACAGGGCTAAAACTAAACCAGGTCTGAGTAACTCCACAAATGAGCCAAATGTACTCAATCTTAGCCATCAGGCAACACAAATGCACAGCTCTGATTACTAATCACTGAAAACAGGGACAGAAGCAGCAGTGCACCAGCCAGCAGACACATATTAGACACATGTGAGGAAAACAGCCTAAAAGATCAGCTCTGAAACAAACACATGATCTCTCTGCGGCCACAGCAGATGAGATCAATGAAAGCCCTCACAAACTGACCTTTATTAGCCACCGGGGAGCTGACCAATGACACCTGATGATGTTAAATGAAGACTTGGCTACATACTGCTGCGATATAGACTGCATACTGCCTATGATTTTACTTTTATTTACAATATTTAACCTTTGTGTGCTGTTGGGGATGTTTTCATCCACTCTGGGCTTATTTTAAGTCTTAATTTGGCCACAGATTTCAGCGAATGGAATGATTATTGCTGAAAAATCTTTTTTTGACACATATTTTGGGAAAATGCTTTGAAAACGTTCAAAAACTCAATACACTCTGGGTAATTTGACTCTCCTTTCATTATGTTAGTGGCTGTTTTTGCCCCATTGACTTCTATTATAATGACATTTTTTGATTGCAAAGCCATGACAGCTTATAGTCATGCATTCATGACCAATGCATTAATAAGGTAGTATGATCCATAGCTTGCATACGCTTTTGTTACATATTCAAATGTATGTACTATTTTTTTTTCCAAAAAAGTACAGAATTTTAGGACGTCATACAAGTAGGCAAATTGAAACGCATTGGGTAGCAATTTTTAACATGAGATAGACTAAATGGTAAAGTAATTTTTAATTTTTTGGCTGTACTATCCCTTTAAAAAGAAGATATTTAGTACTTATGGTTTATTTACAGCATTTTACATTGAATGTCATAACCACATAATAATAATAATAATAATACTAATAATAATAATACTAATAATAATAATAACTATTATTATAATTCATTCATTTTCAGCTTAGTCCCTTCATTAATCAGGGGTTGCTACAGCGGAATGAACCGCCAACTTATCCAGCATGCACCCATACCCTCTCATTCACAGACATACACTTCAGACAATTAGCTTACCTAATTCCCCTATAGCGCATGTGATTGGACTGTGGGGGAAACCAGAGCACCCAGAGGAAACACACACCAACACAGGGAGAACATGCAAACTCCACACTGAAATGCCAACAGACCCAGCCAAGGCTCGAACCAGCGACCTTCTTTTTGTGAGGTGACATTGCTAACCCACTGCGCCACCATAATTACAACAACAACAACAACAATACAAAATTACTTTAATTTACAAATGATCAATCAGAGTTGCTATAAATGACTAACATAATTTAAATAAACATTTAACCATGCATTACCTATAAATGCCATTAAATCTGCATTTTAAAACTGCATGAGCACTTGATTTGAAAGGCTATATTTTCTGTAGAGCTGCTTTATACAGTAGCTGGATTGTTTTGGTATTACTGAGCTAAACCAAACCATCAACAATTATTTAAACCTCCTCTAAATATTAATCTGCACCCCTACGCTAAATCTGTTTCATAATTCTGCAATAAACGTATTTTACAGTTACTGTTTTTTTTTTTACACAATGGACACAATCCATATTGCTTACAACTATAGTTGTAGTCAGAATTATTAGCCCTCCGTGTATAATTTTCACCAACTTCCGTTCAACGAAGAGATTGTTTTCAACACATTTCTAATCATAATAGTTTTAATAACTCATCTCTAATCACTGATTTCTTTTATCTTTGCCATGATTACAGCACATAATATTAGACTAGATATTCTTCAAGACACTAGTATTCAGCTTAAAGTGACATTTAAAGGCTTAACTAGGTTAATTAGGGTAAAGTTAGGGTAATTAGGCAAGTCATTGTATAATGATGGTTTGTTCTGGAGACAATCCAAAACAAATATTGCTTAAGGGGGCTAAGGCGGCTATTCTAGCCGAAATAAAACAAATAAGACTTTCTCCAGAAGAAAAAATATTATAGGAAATACTGTGAAAAATTCCTGAATCTGTGAAACATCATTTCCGAAATATTTCACAGGAGGGAGAATAATTCAATTCAATTCAAGACTTCAACTGTATCATAAACAATCAGCGAGTCAGCAGCAAATATACATATACAAGTCTCGCAAATCATAACAACGGTAGCTTCATATGCAGCACTGTAGTCTTTTATCAGAGTATTTCAGGAGCACACACAGTAAAAATAGCATTATAGAGCATTTCAAACACACCCATTGAGCCGACAGCTGCAAAAAAGACCTTGACACTAAGTCAGCGAGACGCTCTATCTGACCAGAATTAATATCCAAGGACGGTCAGAGAAAGGACACATTTTTCATCTGTCACTGATCCTGTTTACCTGATTATATTCATGGCATCCGCAGTGGCGTTCACAATGAATGTGTGTGTCCAGAAAGAAAACTCAAGATGTCTGTGAGGGTCAGAGTTCGGGAATACAGCAAATGACTGTGACAAAAACAAAAGGTCAGCTGATCCATCATTGACACGCCCACCCCCATATATAAGACGCACCCTCATAACCATTAATAGAATTACAGGAGTGCGTGGGTTCGTAAGTCAAGCTCTATACCACAGATAAACATTTCAGTTTGTTTATTGTTAAACAAAACTTTCTGTTTCCACAAATGGAATAAATTTTAGTGAGAAATCTTGATTGGACATATATTTTAGGAAAAAGCTTTGAAAAAGCTCAAAACACTCTGGGTAAATTGACCACCCTTTGGTTATGTTGGGGGCTGTTTTTGCCCCATTGACTTCAATTATAATCACTTTTTTTTTTAAAGATTTATTTTTGACCTTTTTGCCTTTATTAGATAGGACAGTATTTTGACAGGAAGCGAAGTTGGAGAGAGAGAGAGAGAGAGAGAGAGAGAGAGAGGGTAGCATAGGGAAATGTCCTTGAGCCGGGATTCGACCTCGGGACGCCCTGACATGCTACTGCACCATATGTCGACGCGCTAACTACTAGGCTATTGCGCCGACTATAATCACATTTTTTGATTGCAAAGCCATGACAGCATATAATCATGTATTCTTGGTTGTTGCTGGTTTTCCCTGTTGGGAAGAGGTAACATTGGTCACTTAAATATAAAGTCATTAAATCCTAAATTCATTCATTCATTTATTTTCAGCTTAGTCCATTTATTAATCTGGGGTCACCACAGCGGAATGAACCGCCAACTTAACCACCAGCACATGTTTTACACAGCGGATGCCCTTCCAGCAGCAACACATCTCTGGGAAATAAATCCTAAATTATTTACTTTAAAAAAGCACCTGATTGAATCAAGTGTCCCCAGCCTGATCTCACAAGAAAACGTAAGTATTTTACGTTTTGTCAGTTTGGTGGCTAATTCGTACAAATTCGTACGAGTTCATTCGTACGAAATGGTACGATTTTAAAAAGGAGGCGTGGCACCTAACCCCGCCCCTAAACCCAACCGTCATTGGAGGATGAGCAAATCGTACTAAATTGTACGAATTAGATCGTACGAATTCGTACGAATTAGCCACTAAAAAAAAGTTACGAATTGCCGTGAGATTGTGTTGGTGTCCCCCATATGTAAGACATTCCCCCAAACCATTGATAGCATGACAGGAATGGGTGGGTTTGTAAGTCAAGGTCTATACCACAAAAAAAAATGTTTCAGTTTTTTCTTTTATCTTTTAATATAGCCAAATCAAACGTCTGCAAATATGTAAGGAAATTGAACTTTTTTTTTATGTAAATAAAAGCCAATCAAATGTCTGTACAAATTAAATTAAAAATAACAACCAATCTAAAGTGAATATTGCAAGGCCCAATCCCAATTCTCCCCCTTAGCCCTTTCCCTTATCCCTACTCATTTTGCACGTTCACGTGAAGGGTTAGGGGTGTTCCAATTCTCTTTAGCTTTGAAGACAAGGGCTAAGGGAGCCCTTGAAACAGATTTTTCAGGATCACACTAGAAACTAAGGGGTAAGAAAATTTCCCAGAATACACCAGCAGCATGGCTGCACACGGAAGTCAGGAGACGCACAAATCAGTATTTTTTGTCATTACGAATTTTTACAACAAACAAGCAACAAACAAGGTTTTAATACATTCATAATGGCGTTAAATAAAGAAATTTCGCTATCTATAATCCCTAATAATAACTCCTGTACAGCAGTCCCACAACATTCTGACACTCGATGACACTGGAATACCCTGTCAGTAAAGTCTAGTGTCTTGTAATGAGCTTTTTACAGTGTCTGCTATAATGTTAGTGTTGTTTTCGTGTGTTTACACTGATGAATATGGCCACTGTGTTAATAAACAGTACAGTAAGATCTTATTGGCACATTATATCATTATGATAACATGATATCATTGTCTTCAGTGATTTCCTGAAGATAAATACCAAAAAATAAAGCAACTGGAGTAACTACAGCAGTCACCATCATTGATCTCATATGAAGCAAGAGCTCACGATGACATGTGATGACGTGTGCAGGTGTTGTAGTGCTGTCCCAATTATTAGGGATGAATTTTGAAGCCCTTCCCCTTTACACTTTGTTTCAAGGGCCAAAGGGAAGGGCTATAAAAATAGAATTAGGATTGGGCCCTTGTTTGTTATGGCAAAAGTCAGCAAAATATAATACAAAAACACCCCCCTTTGAGAAGAAAAAAGCCTTAAAGGAATAGTTTCACCTTTTCTGTTAAACACAAAATGAGATATTCATCCAAGGAGTTGGAGGATTATTTATTTATATGCCACATTATGATGCAGCTCTATAAATATTAATGTCTCCTCGCTGTCTTCGTCTGAATGTGTTTCCTTATATTCACTCTCTCTGTAATACAGACACTTGAAATGCCTATCATGATGGTTCTGTGTGGATGCAAACATAATGAGTTGATATCACAGACTGTAAAAGATATGGACGCAGTGTTCATGATGTCATGCATGAAGAGCGCAAATGAAGCTGCAAGTAGGCGTGGCCAACCGTCGCCATTTTGCATCATCAGAATTACTGGGGGCAACCAAAAAAAGAGGTGAAGAGAG
>NC_079439.1:3663229-3713229 GCF_903798145.1 Danio aesculapii
GGGCCGTGGACCAGTACCAGTCTGTGGATCAGTTGGTGCCAGGCCGCACAAGAAATCATCAATTTTTATAGTTTTATTTGTTATCTGAGTCACAGAAACAGACGTCTTTGGAAAGTTTCTTAGTAAAGAGGAAAACGCTCAATGAAGGACCCACAAACTGCCAAAGAATGGATCCGCAACCCATTAGTCAACAAACCAGGTGAATCCAGCATGTCTGTGCAAGAAGATCAACTGCTTGAGATCGCAAATGACAACTGCTTCAGAAGTCGTTCACAGATTGCGATTTTCCGTGCGCAAGTTACCTCCAATGTAGGCACGCAGCTTGCGCATGCATATTGGGAGCGATGCATGCAAAAATGCCACAATCGCACAGGGAGTCACGTGACAAGAACTGACCAATCAGCTTCATACTTTGTATGGAATATGCACATTTTGGTTGACTAATTACTTCAGACAAACACAGAGAATCCAAACACTGCAGGGATTGTTCATTTTCTCCGTAAATAGGCAATGTTTTGTCAGCTTTGTCTGATAAACCGAGTGATGGTCGCCGAGCAATCTATGTAGGACCCACCTAACATAATTGAACATAGCTCAGTTAAAATTTTAAAGTACAAAAGGTTATATGCACATGGACTTTTAATTTTCAGCCAGAAAGCCCAATGGCTTCCAGTGAACTGTGTTTTCATTACAAAACCGCCACATTTAAGATCTGTTTTCTTGAAAATAAATGATCAGATATTTAATGTAAATTGGGTCTCAGACCGGACATGAAGCACTGCATTACATGACATTTTTCCCTCCCATCTCTTTAAAATATAAACATTTATTTTACCCTGGTATTATCAATGGCATTTCTGCGCTTGCCTGCTGGTACTGACAGTGCATGTGTTTACATGGTCTATCATCTTGTTTTATGCTTGAAAAACTAAATGAATGCGTAAGTTTATTTAACTGATTGTATTTTAATTACATTACATTGTTGATGCCGTCAAAAGGACCTTCTAAACTTTAAAATAGTCACATTAAGCTTTCAATAGAAGCTTATTATTGGCTGAAAAACACAAGCTGTGCATTTAGCCCATTTCAAGTGACAAATTAATTGATTAGGTTTAAATTAAAGGAGTAATTTTTATTAAATAGAGTTGAGATGATCATTTGATTATAACAAACATTTTATGACTGTGAATAAACTTAAAATAAAATAAAAAAGATATATATACGTATATGTGTGTGTATGTATATGTGTATGTATGTATAGATATACAGAACTACAGAACAAACCATCGTTATACAATAACTTGCCTAATTACCCTAACCTGCCTAGTTAACCTAATTACCCTAGTTAAGCCTTTAAATGTCACTTTAAGCTGTATAGAAGTGTCTTGAAGAATATCTAGTCTAATATTATTTACTGTCATCATGACAAAGAGAAAATAAATCAGTTATTAGAGATGAGTTATTAAAACTATTATGATTAGAAATGTGTTGAAGAAATCTGCTCTCTGTTAAACAGAAATTGGGGGAAAAAATAAACAGGGGGGCTAATAATTCTGACTTCAACTGTGTGTGTGTGTGTATATATATATATATATATATATATATATATATATATATATATATATGTGTGTGTGCGTGCGTGCGTGCGTGCGTGCGTACGAGCGTGCGTGCGTGCGTGCGTGCGTGCGGAAAGCTGACTTGATAATATACAAAAACTAAAAGCAACAAATTAACTCAAACTGAGATACAATTCAGATAATTCACATTGAAATTGTCCAGCTAATCCACTTGTAGTTTTTAATGTTTTTTTAAAAATATATAATGATTTGTTCAGGGTTTTCACCTTTAATGTACAGGACAGTAGAGAGTAATGATAGGAAAGTGTGGGGAGCAGAGAGAGGGGAAGGATCGGCATAGGACCGTAAGGTTGGAATTGAGTGCATGTGTTGATGCACTAACCACTACACCACACTACGCTGACGTTTTTAATTGAAATATTTTTAATGCAACTTTTTTTTAACAGTTAAACTTCTCCAAATGCACTTCACCTCTCAATTTAACAAGAAATCAGCTTAATTTTCATTTATGTTTTCTGCTTTAAAGCGATGGTGGACCATGATTTAATAAACTTTAGTTGATGTGTAATGTAGCTGTGTGCACATATCTCCGAATGTAAGACGCTCAAAGTTCAATGCAGAGCAACTGCAAAGCCTACAGTGAACGAAGTTTGGGGGCTGCAAAAAATAACAACGATTCGGGTTACGTGCATTCACCCCGCACATACACCCCGTAAAACGAACGGGCATGGCCAGAGGCGCTGTAATGTTATAGCAGAGAAAGCTAAAATGCCCTCCAAGCGCTGCTATTTCCACAGAGCTTCATCTGCTTCTGCATTTGGGCTTCCAAATGACACGACACAAAGAGAGAAGAGCTTACAGTTTAATTTATTATGTTCCAGAGAATGATAATCAATATATAGCTAGCGTTTGACAAAGGACAGCTTGCAGAATCTCTCCCATTCGGCTAAAAACGCCTCAAAGAAGGAGAAGCTCCAACCAGAATAGCACAAGCTGTAGATTGTTAGTCACAACCTGTAAGTGTTTTAATTTGTTAAAATTGATCAATTACATGCACAGTTTCTAGCGTTAACAGTATGTTGTAGCGAGGATGTAAACAAGGACGTAAACAGTGGGAAATGCTTTTTGACACCGCTAACAAATTCATATTTATCAGTCAAACCGCTGTAAACCCACAATTTTCAGCAGCGCTGCAGTGTCTCTAAGCGGACGCTTTCCCTGCATTCTACATCTCAGATAACGAACTCGCAAAAAATAGGTGAACGTTTTATATGACTTCCACATGCTTATAAGCCGAATATATGTGAAAGACACTTGTCAGGTTTTATTTTAGAGAGCAAGCGTGAGGTTCAGCTGTGCCCTCTTCATTTTTAGTAAGAAATATGACAGTCGTTTATCATGTTAGCTGAGTAGCTGTATAATCAAAGTAAGATATATGAAAAAATAAGGTGATTTTCTACAAATGAAGCATGAGCACGCATTGCTCTGCATCTTATAAACACAACCAAGCCTTAAAAATTACACTCTGGACCAGCCCTTTTACACAAACCTGAACCACACCATATTAAAGCAGAAGCAGGTTTAAAGACTGAACTATTTAGGATTAGCTATAAAACCAGGACACACGAGCCTCAAATATCAGCATGACGAATCTCCTGTCATGAAACGTCCCACAGCACACACTGAAAATAGCCAGAAATGGCCTATAATAATGTGAGCAGAAACTCAGAATGACATTAAATAGCAGCAGACGTCCAATGACAGTCATGAAATAATCTCAGCCTGTGAAATCCACACCTCCAGGAGGAGAAAAATATCAACATAATGGCCAATGCTTTTATTGTTCTGTGGTCCACCTGTCAAGATCAATCAAACACTCTCTGAAAGAAGCCCAGAAATGCTCTCTTTGCCATGTCAAACTGAACTATCTACTCCAGTTTGGAAAAAAAGCTGAAATCAATGTTCTCCGAGAAATCCAGCAGAGAAGCACAGTGTGAGGAGGAGAATGGTGAATCCAGATCGATATATATATATATGGAGGGTCCAGACTCCATCACAACACACACGCTCTCCCAGGGGTGTTTTTCAGTTCAGTGCTATTAATCAGATAACGTGATCGCTCATGTTCTCAAAAAGCTTCATTCATTGGGATTTTATTGATCTTTTTGCAGCAGCCAAAAGTAGATTTGAGAGAAGCACAGGTTATGGAGAGGCTTTTATCAACGCAATCAGGATTTTGCTCTTTTGAAATAGAAGTGATCCATGTATGCTTTTGTAAAAGGTGTATCTGCACAATTTTCAGTCAAATATTCTAAGTGCATTTCTCAAACAAACAAGGAAAATGTGTTTTCATGTAAAAAAATATAACCAATCATCTTTTTATTTATTATTTATTTACTTTTGCATCTTTTGCATCTACTTTTACGTCTGCTGATAACAAGTCCATGTCATATCTAACCTCCAAAATTAAAGAATTATACAATAATTTATATTCTGATTTAAGAATAAACTATCAAATTCACATTAATGCAATAAGGAAAACAGTACAAAGAAATTAAATGTAATATTATATTAAATATGTTATAAATCATATTAAATATACAATAAAAAAATTATAAAAATACTACAAAAATATATATGAGCAATATCGCACGATATATCGGCGCTGGTGGGAGGCGTGTGTCTTAGTGTCCTACCAGTGCAAATATACAGCCATATCGTACTGCTACAAGTGTGATATTGCGTTTATCCAACAGTTAGACGGCATAATCGTGTATATAAAAAGGGAAATCGGAGACGGAGAGTCTCAAGAACCATTTTGTACGAGGAAATACATCTGCAGCTGACGTCAGAAAGCCGAAGCAGAAGCCATTACGAATTCACCAACATCACTTTGGAGCTAGTGTTTGAATGATTCTCTAGCGCAATACTTAAATTGATGACATAGCAGATTATTTTGCTCACATTTTAACATTATAGGGCTGAACAGCATGAAATGCCATCAGTCTACAGAGATTTCCCAGTATTTCTCAGTTGCGATCAGGAGATCACAATAATTAACCCCAAAAAAGCCAAAGCAAAGCAAACACTACTAGATTACTATGGTATACATATTTCTCACCTAAGCACTTATCTTGTGGATGGACAACGTCAACCATCTTTGCGCTTTTCAGTATGGCAGGGTGACGGATGCTGATGCACTGAATCTCTGAAATTACAAATATTTAATATAGGCACTGTCCTTATGAATAAACTGCGTAGTTGCAATCTAAACAACTACATTCTCACCTTACAAAGCCTCAAAAGTACATTATGTTGTCCAACAGCAGCAATGTTTGTCAAACTGTAGTGAGTTTATTGATCTGTCACTATGAGCGCGGAGTAGTACACAAGGGTGAAAAGGCTGTACGAGTGCTGATATTGCAGAATATCACACAGATTCAAGAACCAGACAGAACTGTTGTATAAATAAATGTTGGAACTCAATGCAAAGGATGTTGCAGAACTCAAAACCAGTTCGAATCAGACTTGGAAATCGGGCGCCATACACTGTTAGCCCGGATTTAGTTTCTACTTAAATATTTAAGCATAATACACTAAAACAAAAAAGTTTGATGATATCACTTTATAATTTTAAGTATATTCTACTAATTTGTTGGCATAGTCCAATGCGCAAATAATTTGAAGTACAATAAACTTAAATTGAAAAGTTATTGAACAGACCACACCTCTTTTTCCCAGTTGTGACAACTGTCTTATTAACAGAGTAATGAGCAGTTGCTTAAGGTATCAGTGTGTATGTAAAATTGATTTCAGCCACGCACTGAGTCGACGGTTTCTGCCTTTGGTTGTGGTTGTGTGGATTCAGGCACTGCTGGCAAAGAACTGGAAGGTGAGTTTAACTCCGAGAGTTGTAAAAACCTCATTTAAAATTTCGCCATTTCGACGGACATTTTTAGACACTGGCTATCTTATCTGTATAATGTTTATTTAGCTGTGAGGGGAGGGGTATTACGGAACCCTGGAAAGGACGTAGTGGAGGAGAAAAAAATTGGTTGGGTGAAAAAAAAAATGGGTGAAAGGAAAAAATGGGTGGGAGGAAAATATATATTTCTAAGTTTTTGCGTTCTCTCGCAAAGTTTTGCGTTCCCTCGCAAAACTGTTTCTCCACAAACACTTCCTGTTCACTTCACTCATGTACACCCTCCCGTTTTTGCCGAAATTCTCCCGTATTTTACCATTCTATCCCACTTTCTTTACATTACTGTGCGTCGATCGTCGCCTTTCATATGCTACCTCTGAACCAGTGAATGCATGTATAAGCGCTGACTGACAGACGCGCTCCATACAATAAACTGATCCTAGATCAGCGTCTGTACGCGCCATTTACAGAGGAGCATGTGTATGTTTAAACTGACGGTTAACGGTTAGCGTTAACGCTAGATAGTTGCTGATTGCGTGCAGTAAAACACGATTTTAACCTGTTTCACTGCCTTTAGGCTTTCACCCGGCCGGCTGCAAGCGGCGTTTTTTTCCAAGAAGATCGCGGGAACACGTGCAGCTGTTTTACGCGGTTTACCAAGGCCTATTATCTGGTAAGTTCCTTTAAGACAACGTAAGCGAATATGTGTATCTTAAGATGTGTATGTGACTAAAAATGCCCTATATTAAAGCTAATTCGCCGTAAACTAGCAAAATAATAAATGTGATGTCAGTGTTCAGACTTTTCCAGTCTGTTAGGTTTCGTAAGGTAAATGTTGTTAATGTTTGCTCATTTGCAGGGAAAATAAAGAGAAATTGTTAGAGTTAAGTCTAAAGACAGATTAAATAATGATTTGGAAGTGCAAGTATTGTCCTTTTAGCTGTGAAAAAAGAGCACAATTGTTTAAACATTACAGGCTAAAACATGGAGGTTATACCAGAACCGAGCCTTTTCCTTGTTTACATCAGAAATGTCTGTGCACATTTAAATCATTAAATGCACTAAAAGTTCACCTATCCCGCATTCACCCAAAAACTCCAAATCAGCAACCAAGTATACCAACTAAGTTTTGTTGTCTGTCCTGTGGATTGTCCCACGTTCTCCTCTCACACACACATTCTCCTCTCACACACGTATTCTCCTCTCACACCCACGTTCTCCTCTCACACACGTATTCTCCTCTCACACACACATTCTCCTCTCACACACGTATTCTCCTCTCACACCCACGTTCTCCTCTCACACACGTATTCTCCTCTCACACACATATTCTCCTCTCACACACACGTATTCTCCTCTCACACACACGTTCTCTTCTCCTCTCACACACACGTTCTCCTCTCACACACACGTTCTCCTCTCACACACACACGTGTTCTCCTCTCACACACACACACACACACACGTGTTCTCCTCTCACACACACACACGTGTTCTCCTCTCACACACACACACACACGTGTTCTCCTCTCACACACACACACGTGTTCTCCTCTCACACACACACACACGTGTTCTCCTCTCACACACACACACACACACACGTGTTCTCTTCTCTCACACCCACACGTGTTCTCCTCTCACACACACACGTGTTCTCCTCTCACACACACATGTTCTCCTCACACACACACACACGTGTTCTCCTCTCACACACACACACGTGTTCTCCTCTCACACACACACACGTGTTCTCCTCTCACACACACGTGTTCTCCTCTCACACACACGTGTTCTCCTCTCACACACACACGTGTTCTCCTCTCACACACACACGTGTTCTCCTCTCACACACACGTTCTCCTCTCACACACACGTATTCTCCTCTCACACACGTATTCTCCTCTCACACACACGTGTTCTTCTCTCTCACACACACGTTCTCCTCTCACACACACGTTCTTCTCTCACACACACGTATTCTCTTCTCTCACACACACGTATTCTCTTCTCTCACACACACGTATTCTCTTCTCTCAAACACACGTGTTCTCCTCTCACACACACGTATTCTCCTCTCTCACACACACACGTGTTCTCCTCTCACACACACACACACACACACGTGTTCTCCTCTCACACACACACACACACGTGTTCTCCTCTCACACACACGTGTTCTCCTCTCACACACACGTGTTCTCCTCTCACACACACACGTGTTCTCCTCTCACACACACACGTGTTCTCCTCTCACACACACACGTGTTCTCCTCTCACACACACGTTCTCCTCTCACACACACGTATTCTCCTCTCACACACGTATTCTCCTCTCACACACACGTGTTCTTCTCTCTCACACACACGTTCTCCTCTCACACACACGTTCTTCTCTCACACACACGTATTCTCTTCTCTCACACACACGTATTCTCTTCTCTCACACACACGTATTCTCTTCTCTCAAACACACGTGTTCTCCTCTCACACACACGTGTTCTCCTCTCACACACACACACGTGTTCTCCTCTCACACACACACACGTGTTCTCCTCTCACACACACACACACGTGTTCTCCTCTCACACACACACACACGTGTTCTCCTCTCACACACACACACACGTGTTCTCCTCTCACACACACACACGTGTTCTCCTCTCACACACACGTGTTCTCCTCTCACACACACGTATTCTCTTCTCTCACACACACACGTTCTCCTCTCACACACACGTTCTCCTCTCACACACACGTATTCTCTTCTCTCACACACACGTATTCTCTTCTCTCACACACACGTATTCTCTTCTCTCAAACACACGTGTTCTCCTCTCACACACACGTGTTCTCCTCTCACACACACACACGTGTTCTCCTCTCACACACACACGTGTTCTCCTCTCACACACACACACACGTGTTCTCCTCTCACACACACACACACGTGTTCTCCTCTCACACACACGTGTTCTCCTCTCACACACACGTGTTCTCCTCTCACACACACACGTGTTCTCCTCTCACACACACACGTGTTCTCCTCTCACACACACACACGTGTTCTCCTCTCACACACACGTTCTCCTCTCACACACACGTATTCTCCTCTCACACACGTATTCTCCTCTCACACACACGTGTTCTTCTCTCTCACACACACGTTCTCCTCTCACACACACGTTCTTCTCTCACACACACGTATTCTCTTCTCTCACACACACGTATTCTCTTCTCTCACACACACGTATTCTCTTCTCTCAAACACACGTGTTCTCCTCTCACACACACGTGTTCTCCTCTCACACACACACACGTGTTCTCCTCTCACACACACACACACGTGTTCTCCTCTCACACACACACACACGTGTTCTCCTCTCACACACACACGTGTTCTCCTCTCACACACACGTGTTCTTCTCTCACACACACACGTGTTCTCCTCTCACACACACGTGTTCTCCTCTCACACACACGTGTTCTCCTCTCACACACACACGTGTTCTCCTCTCACACACACACGTGTTCTTCTCTCACACACACACGTGTTCTTCTCTCACACACACACGTGTTCTCCTCTCACACACACGTGTTCTCCTCTCACACACACGTGTTCTCCTCTCACACACACGTGTTCTTCTCTCTCACACACACGTTCTCCTCTCACACACACGTATTCTCTTCTCTCAAACACACGTATTCTCCTCTCACACACACATGTTCTCCTCTCACACACACGTGTTCTCCTCTCACACACACGTGTTCTTCTCTCTCACACACACGTTCTCCTCTCACACACACGTTCTCCTCTCACACACACGTTCTTCTCTCACACACACGTATTCTCTTCTCTCACACACACACGTTCTCCTCTCACACACACGTTCTTCTCTCACACACACGTATTCTCTTCTCTCACACACACGTATTCTCTTCTCTCAAACACACGTGTTCTCCTCTCACACACACGTATTCTCTTCTCTCACACACACGTGTTCTCCTCTCACACACACGTTCGTCTCTCAAACACACGTGTTCTCCTCTCACACACACGTATTCTCTTCTCTCACACACACACGTTCTCCTCTCACACACACGTTCTCCTCTCACACACACGTTCTCCTCTCACACACACGTTCTTCTCTCAAACACACGTGTTCTCCTCTCACACACACGTATTCTCTTCTCTCACACACACGTATTCTCTTCTCTCACACACACGTATTCTCTTCTCTCAAACACACGTGTTCTCCTCTCACACACACGTATTCTCTTCTCTCACACACACACGTTCTTCTCTCAAACACACGTGTTCTTCTCTCACACACACGTATTCTCTTCTCTCACACACACGTATTCTCTTCTCTCACACACACGTATTCTCTTCTCTCAAACACACGTGTTCTCCTCTCACACACACGTATTCTCTTCTCTCACACACACACGTTCTCCTCTCACACACACGTTCTCCTCTCACACACACGTTCTCCTCTCACACACACGTTCTTCTCTCAAACACACGTGTTCTCCTCTCACACACACGTATTCTCTTCTCTCACACACACGTATTCTCTTCTCTCAAACACACGTGTTCTCCTCTCACACACACGTGTTCTCCTCTCACACACACACACGTGTTCTCCTCTCACACACACACACACGTGTTCTCCTCTCACACACACACACGTGTTCTCCTCTCACACACACACGTGTTCTCCTCTCACACACACGTGTTCTTCTCTCACACACACACGTGTTCTCCTCTCACACACACGTGTTCTCCTCTCACACACACGTGTTCTCCTCTCACACACACACGTGTTCTCCTCTCACACACACACGTGTTCTTCTCTCACACACACACACGTGTTCTTCTCTCACACACACACGTGTTCTCCTCTCACACACACGTGTTCTCCTCTCACACACACGTGTTCTCCTCTCACACACACGTGTTCTTCTCTCTCACACACACGTTCTCCTCTCACACACACGTATTCTCTTCTCTCAAACACACGTATTCTCCTCTCACACACACATGTTCTCCTCTCACACACACGTGTTCTCCTCTCACACACACGTGTTCTTCTCTCTCACACACACGTTCTCCTCTCACACACACGTTCTCCTCTCACACACACGTTCTTCTCTCACACACACGTATTCTCTTCTCTCACACACACACGTTCTCCTCTCACACACACGTTCTTCTCTCACACACACGTATTCTCTTCTCTCACACACACGTATTCTCTTCTCTCAAACACACGTGTTCTCCTCTCACACACACGTATTCTCTTCTCTCACACACACGTGTTCTCCTCTCACACACACGTTCGTCTCTCAAACACACGTGTTCTCCTCTCACACACACGTATTCTCTTCTCTCACACACACACGTTCTCCTCTCACACACACGTTCTCCTCTCACACACACGTTCTCCTCTCACACACACGTTCTTCTCTCAAACACACGTGTTCTCCTCTCACACACACGTATTCTCTTCTCTCACACACACGTATTCTCTTCTCTCACACACACGTATTCTCTTCTCTCAAACACACGTGTTCTCCTCTCACACACACGTATTCTCTTCTCTCACACACACACGTTCTTCTCTCAAACACACGTGTTCTTCTCTCACACACACGTATTCTCTTCTCTCACACACACGTATTCTCTTCTCTCACACACACGTATTCTCTTCTCTCAAACACACGTGTTCTCCTCTCACACACACGTATTCTCTTCTCTCACACACACACGTTCTCCTCTCACACACACGTTCTCCTCTCACACACACGTTCTCCTCTCACACACACGTTCTTCTCTCAAACACACGTGTTCTCCTCTCACACACACGTATTCTCTTCTCTCACACACACGTATTCTCTTCTCTCAAACACACGTGTTCTCCTCTCACACACACGTATTCTCCTCTTGAAAACCTAAAATTGTCTGTAGGTTTAACCATGAAATTAACTGAAAAAACTTTGCTGAAAAATTTGGGTTCAGTAAATATTTTGCTGTAATTGTACAGTGAAAAGGAAGCTGAACAAGCCAGGCATCATATCTTGTATGAACAGAGTGTCTTTTACTATATGTCAGTGTACAGTGTTTCTTCTTAGGGTATTTTTATTGTGAACATTTCGAAAATGTGCTAACTAACACATGATTGTACATTTGTTTCTCTGCAAGGACACAGCTGACAATGACATGTACAAGCAAACTCCAGTGGGATTGCTTTTCATCGGTGAAGAGAAACTTAAGCTGAACCCGTCCAAAGTGGGAATCATCTTGGAAGGGAACGTGGTGATGGATGATTTGGCCAACCTTCCTCAGGCCTTCTGTGTCCTTTTTGGACTGATATATGCCCTGCACCTGGACTATCCCAGATACGTGAAAAACACTTTTTGCTTTGTTCAGCAGGTGATGTTTAACCTGGGTAAAAGTGAGCTGGCACCCAAAATTCAGACTCTGAAAAACCAACTTGCAGTGTAAAGAGGTGTTGTTACACTATTTCTCCAGATATGAGAAATAATGTTTGTTCTTTTAGAAAAGCAACTTGTTTGCACTGTTATGCCCTTTTTGTATTTTATGTCATTGGATTGGCACTGATATATCTAGTTTCATTCAGATTAACAAACTGTGAAAAAGTCAGTTTGCAGTGTAAAGTGCTGTTCTAACTCATTGCACTACTGCTCCAGATACCAGGTGCCTAATTTTTTTTTCTTTTAGGAAAATGTTGTTTGCACTGTTATGCACTTTTTCTATTTTATATTATTGGATTGCCACTGATATGTCTGGTTTCATTCAGATTAACAAACCATAAACTGAGGAAAATCAGTTTGCAGTGTTAAGTGGTGTTCTGAATCGTTGCACCTGATACCAGGTGCCTAGTTTTATGTGCTTTTAGAAAAACACAATAAAGCATTTTACCCCTAACCAGGGTGTTTTCAACAAATGTTTCATCTGATTTCTTGATCTGAATAAGTATTTATATTGCACCAGATTAAAAACTGGAATAATAATTTAATGATAATAACTGAACTGAATAAGTAAGATACAACTAGGTATTTGGTACATTATACTTAAGATATTAAGTGTATTAATTGTGCAAAGAAGTTAACTTGGCAAAACATGTCGAGTTAAATCAATTTTGAATTGAGTGTAATGTACTTAACATTTTCAGTTAAACGTACTTAGGTTTTCATTACACATTACTTATTTTTTTAAGGCAACCGGTTTCCTCAAATTTTTTAAGTAAATTCAACTTATCCGGGTTTACAGTGTAGTTTCTCAGTGAGGTCTAATTGATTATATACTATATTGCAACTGGCACAATCCAATCATTCTTCTGATTAAAACTGCAGTTTAGGATGTGATTGCACCCAGAAATACATACATTTATAACTATACTTTCACAGTGGAAACATATAATAAAGAGGATATAAACAGAAGATAAAAAATAAAAGAATTCTATGAAGTGGGTAATATCACAAACACTCCATAAAAGTGTATGGTAAATGTGCTGTATAGTGTAATAGTGTAAGACAGGACTGTAGACATCAGATTGACTCTCAGTTAGAGATTTACTGTGCTAAAGTGTCACCTTCGCCACCCAGTGCAGACGCGGCTGTTTGCCAGTCTGACAGGTGTGTGTGTGTGTGTGTGTGCGCATTTCATGTTGAGCCTGTCCTAGTATAGGTCAAACAATGGCCTCTAAAAATCTGCACATTTAGTATTAGAGTACATTAACAGTGCAAGAGCTAAACAACAAGCAGAATATCAATCTGATACCAAGATGATGGATAAAAATGACAAAAGTACAACTGTATCACACAGACTCTGACTGAATTTGACAGATTTTAGACAAAAAAAAAAGCTAAAGGTCTGCCCATTTATTCCACACACACATGCACAGCTCTTCATTACAACATGTCACAACTAATTGTTTATTACAATAACCCTCGGGCCGCACAAGAAATCATTAATTATTTCTGATGATTTATTATTTGAGTCTAAACGATCTTTTATTTTGAAAAGTCTTTTATTTTGAAAAATTACATCTCAGTCACTCGAGGGCCCAAATTTAACCCACAAGCTGCAAAATGAGTAAGAAACATACGTCTTTGGAAAGTTTCTTTGTGAAGAGGAAAAGACCCAGTAAAAGACCCTTGAACTGCCAAGGAATGGATCCGCAACGCATTTGCAAACAAATCAGGTGAATCCAGCATGTCTGTGCAAGAAGATCAACTGGTGGGGACTGCAAATGCCGGCGACCGTTCACATTTTGCATCTTATCTGCGAGTAAGCTCGATATTTCCAATGGAGCCGCAATGTGCCTTAAACCCAATTGAGCATCTCTGCAGTTGCATTTTAACTTTACACAACTTTACACAAGGACAAACAACAACAAGAACACAAAAAGAAAATATACATATATTCCTCAATAATTATTGATGATTAATCATTCATCAATAAACACTTCCTACTCCTCCACATTTTAAGAATCTGAAAGGTCCCCAAACTCCTTATATTAATCTTTATATTTCCCATTGTATCATATTTATAACCATTTCTTTCAGCCAACATCCTATATTTGGTGTGCATACACTTTTGCAATTGAAATAAATTAGTCATTTATCTTAAAGAATACACACATTTATAAATACACATTCAGTCTTTTTAAGCTTGATTTCCCTGTGGTTTATTTTTTCATGATCTTTTTTTTTTATAAATCTTAGACTTAGGGAAAAAAAGCACAATAAAAACAAATTACTTGTACAAAAATATCCATTATAGCAAAACAAATGTAATATATTAGATTAATTATACAATATCTTATTAGGAGACGATCTTTGATGAGGAATTGTCATAATTTTACCTGAAATTAGTGCACTAGTCTGCTAAATGAACACAGCTACAGTCTATAATCAATGTTAACTGCATTAAAAAAGCAATTCAGCCCCAAACAAATGAAAAACAGCTAAAGATAACAACATTCAAATCAGCCTTTTAAGCTAAGTGAGTCCAATGAAGAAATGTGAGAGAATAAAATTAAGGACAGAATGAAGAATGCAGGGACAAAAGTAGAAACAGCAGACGCAGCACATAATGAAGTGAAGGATGTAAAGGAGAAGACAGAAAACAGAGAAGAGGAGGCTTTCTTCAGAGACGCTGGTGTGTGCAAGATTAATAGTCTGAAGTCAAATGAGAGAGAAAGCAGATGCGTTTTGTTCATGTGTTGTCTGAGGCGTAACTTCAGATGTTTTTAAGGCTCATAATGCCACCTTAACCCACTTTACACACTTCAGAGCTTTTAAATTAACCACAGCCACACTTCACTGTGACAGCAAGATTTATTATTAACCCTTCCCTACTGAAAAAACAGCTTAAACCAGCCTAGGCTGGTTGGCTGGTTTTAGCTGGTCGACCAGCCTGGTTTTAGAGGGGTTTTGGCCATTTCCAGGCTGGTTTCCAGCCATTTCCAGCCTGGTTTTAGCTGGTCAGGCTGGAAAATGACCAGTTAAAACCAGCTTGACCAGCCTAACCAGGCTGGGAACCCAGCCAAAACCAGCTATGTCCAGCTTAAACCAGGCTTGTCACGTTGGTTTTAGCTGGATTTAGCTGGTCATTTTCCAGCCTGACCAGCTAGAACCAGGCTGGAAATAGCTGGAAACCAGCCTGGAAATGGCCAAAACCCCTCTAAAACCAGGCTGGTCGACCAGCTAAAACCAGCCAACCAGCCTAGGCTGGTTTAAGCTGGATTTTTCAGCAGGGTTGTGTGCTGTTGGGTCGTTTTCATCCACTCTGGGCTGATTTTAAGCCCTAATTTGGCCTCAACTTTCTCTGTGTTTTAGCAAACGGGATGATTTTTGCTGACAAATCTGATTTTAACACATATTTTGGAAAAATACTTTTCTCAACAATACACTCTGGGCAAATATACCACCCTTTCATTATGTTGGGGGCTGTTTATGCCCCCTTAACTTCCATTATAATCCCATTTTTTAATGCAAAGCCATGACAGCATATAATCCTGCATTTTTGATTGTTGCTGGTTTTCCCTGTTGGGAAGAGGTAACAGTGGTCATTTGTACATGTATTAAGTGTATTAATTCAAGTATTAAGCAGAATAAAGTAGATCTAGGAGGTTGTATTCCAAAGACTTAAGCCATTCCGTCTTATACAACAAGGCTTTATTCTGTGAAAACAACCTCCTGGATGTACTTTATCCCTAACTTAACATACTGTCCTCTCTTTACACAGCACCTTAAAGGGTCAAGAAACACCAAAACACATTTTTTTAGATGTTGACAGTCATTATTATGTTGTTTAGAGCAAATTCGTTCTTCCAGTTTAAAAAGAAATCTTGAAGCAACATCACAGCGATGAGATCCTTGTGTAAATTTCAGCGTGGAGATTGGCTGTCTGCACTGGCTGGTACAACGTGACGTCTTTGAGTTTTCGGCATTAATTCATGAGAAAGACTTTGTTTGATCCAATCAGCGCGCTCTATTGTGAAGGAGATGAGACTTCATTAATATGCATGATAACTGCAGCTCTGCACAAGACGTTTGGCCAGCGGAGAAATTAAAATGGTCGTGCCCAACTGAGCCTGGTTTCTCTCAAGGTTTTTTTTCTTCACTTCCGCCATTAGTGAAGTTTTTTTCCCTCTCCGCTGTCGCCACTGGCTTGCATGGTTCGGGATCTGTAGAGCTGCGCATCGTTGGATTTGCTCTTCAGTATTTGGACTCTCAGTAGTGATTATTAAACCACACTGAACTGAGCTAAACTGAACTGAACTTAAACACTACAAACTGAACTACACTGTTCCAATATACTATGAGCTTTTATGTGAAGCTGCTTTGACACAATCTACATTGTATAAGCGCTATACAAATAAAGGTGAATTGAATTGAATTGAATTGAATAGCTTCGAAGACTGTTTTTAACTGTTAGTGTTCAGACAGACGCCACATTGTGTTGCCAACCATAATTCAAACAGGTAGGAGAAGAAGAATTGTTCAGAGACTTGGTTTGTCAGTGTTGCATTTTTAAATGTGCCGCAACGAAGGTTTTCTATCCATATCCCCACAATGAGAGCACAGCTCGCGTGTGGACCCAAGCAGTTGGATAACAGTGGCCTGCTAAAACACGAAAAATAAGTTCATAAGGAACATTTTTTACCCCAAAAGCTTTTTGAATCTGGAAATGGTGAAATCCAGATTTGCCACTCGTCTCCTTTAAAAAAAAAAGGCACAGTTCCAGTTGATTGTCCTGTCTCTACGGATTTGGTAAGTGCGTGATCAATGTTCGTTGTTTATGTTTATTCAGAAGGAAAAGTTAGTATCGTCAGCAGTAGTTTTTAAAGACATACCTTAGTCAAAATTAAATAATGGCTAGGCATGTGTCAGTATAAGATTCTGACGGTATGATAACCTTGGATCACGGTTTGACGGTATTGTGATTACAGCTTTAAAATATATTCTTTTTAAATGTCTGGGTAAAAAAATAATAACTTTTCCGTATTTGAACACAATATACTTTATTTTGAGAAATACTTTTGGAGCAGTAAACATTGATTCATTCATTCTCTTTTCGGCTTAGTCCCTTTATTAATCCGGGGTCGCCACAGCGGAATGAACCGTCAACTTATCCAGCACGATTTTATGCAGCAGATGCCCTTCCAGCCACAACCCATCTCTGGGAACATCCATACACTCATACATACACACATACACTACGGACAATTTAGCTTACCCAATTCACCTGTACTGCATGCATTTGGACTGTGGGGGAAACCAGAGCATCCGGAGGAAACCCACGCGAACGCAGGGAGAACATGCAAACTCCACACCCAGCCGAGGCTCGAACTCGTGACCTTCATGCTGTGAGGCGACAGCACTACCTATTGCGCCACTGCGTCGCCAGCAGTAAACATGTCAAATGTAAACAATTCAAATGAATCATTGAATTCTGCTGTCTTCATTACTTTCAAAAACAGATTTATTTACTATTTAAAACGGCATCTTTGGATATCTTTTCTGCTGAAGATCCTGTTGAAAAAAAAAAAAAAGAAAAGAAAATTTTGGCGGTTTTAAAACCTTGACTTTTCCAAATCGTGGTATACCTTGAAAATGGTTATCATCCCATGCCTAGTCATGGCCATTTAACTCTTTCTGATTTGAATTGTAATGTAATAACATGCACCTTTTGTAAAGCTGCTTTGGAATGATAATAATTGTAAAAGTGCTATATGCACACATTTTGAAGGATTATATTTACAATTCTACATTTGGCAGATGCTTTTATCCAAAGCCAACTGCACTGAATTCAAGGTACTAAGAACTAGTATTACCATGTATTCAAGAAGCAATCACATCAGTGTGTGTCTCTGCATGTGTGTGTGCAAATATTATTAGCCTTCATAGACATTTTTTTTCTCTTTTCAATTATTTGCCCAATCATGTTTACCAGATTCAGGAATTTTTCACAGTATTTCCTATAATATTTTTTCTTCTGGAGAAAGTCTTATTTGTTTTATTTCGGCTAGAATAAAAGCAGTTTAAAAACATTTTAAAGCCATTTTAAGATCAATATTATTCGCCCCTTTAAGCAATATTGATTTTGGATTGTCTCCAGAGCAAACCACTGTTATACAATGACTTGCCTAATTACCCTAACTTTACCCTAGTTAACCTAGTTAAGCCTTTAAATGTCACTTTAACCTGGATACTAGTATCTTGAAGAATATCTAGGCAAATATTATGTGCTGTCATCATGGCAAAGATAAAATAAATCAGTGATTAGAAATGAGTTCATTACCTCTAACGGACATTTCATGAGTTATCAGACCTTATCAGATATATTTGGCCTAGACAAGCAGGACTTTTACAGATATTTGCAAGTTAGACATTACATTAGTAAAAAAATGAAAAGTAAATTTATGGATGATTACAATTTGATCACAGTATTTTCGGATGCATACATAAAAGAAGAAAACAAAAAACTGGTCTCTAAATTACATGAATGCATACAAAACAGTAAGACTCATTCATCAAATTACATAAAACCAAAATGGGAGAAAGAGTCAAACCAACAAACAACAGAGGAAAACTGGACAGATATGTGTGTCACACAAGAAAAACCACAAAACTCAAGAGCTTAGAGAGAGTTTGGATGGAAAACTGAACTGTCTGCATTGCGTACAGGTGTTAAAAGTTTGGGCTCTTGTTGGAGACAATGTGGAACCTCAATGGCTAACCATTGTCACGTTTTTTGTGCTTGCCCTAAAATACAGACCTTCTGGTATGAAATAGCGACTGATATAAAAAAGATAACTGGAGAAGAACTGGACTACTCATTTATTACATTATACCTTGGGAAAATACCAGAAATTATCAACTATTGACAAATATGTAGTTCAAATCCTTTTGATAAGTAGCAGAAAAGCCACAACTCGAAAATGGTTTCAGGCTTATCCTCCAACAGGGGCTCAATGGATAGGAATTGTAAAGGAAATAGACTGTATAGAGAGACTAACTTTTAACCTAAGATTTGATTTTAATAAAAGTGTAACAAGTACTGGCAAAATAAAGGCCTGAATACATCATTGTAAACAATTTGAGATAATGCATGTCAAATGTATTATGACTTGATTTTGTAACCCTTATGACAACTGCTTTGTTATTTGTTTTTTACTTCAATTTTTCTCCCTTCTGTCTTTTTTTCTTTTCTCTTCTCTTTAAATAAAAAAAGTAAATGAGTTATTAAAACTATTATGATTAAAAATGTGTAGAAAAAAATGTGAATTTAGTAATACAGAAGAGATATTAATCTATATTTCAGATTATCAAATGTTTCAAAATTGCATTATTGGTATCAGTATCAGCCAATACTCAGAAGTTTTGGGATCAGCTCTAAAAAAATATATGTATCTGTACATGCCTAATTTGGCCTTTTGAATATCTTACAGTGTATAAACTGGGTCTCCATGCTGGAGATCCAGTCATGATCCAGGCATCACCAGCGGGACGGACAAACCACATCCCTGCCACCAACCCAATCAAGCATGAGCCAAAATCTATCTTTTTATTCATCCATCCATCCATCCTACTTTCTCCTCCAGCGTCCCGAGGGAGCCTTTCTAAAAGAGACCAGCCTCCTCCTCCTCCTGTGCAGTACACTTTTTCTCATTTCTATTTCTGGCCCTGCAGCTCCAGCATTTAGGATGTGCAGCCTTTAAAGAAATGGCTCACCCAAAATTCAATTACTCGCCCTCATATGCTGTCAGAACAAAAATGAAGAACGTTCACACAACGACAGTCCAAATCAATCACAAGAGCTCCAAACAGAAAACAACACACCTTTGTGTCATTTAAAGTGTGTGATCTTCAGTGCAACACAAAAGGAGATGTTAAACTAAATGCAGGACAAAATAAATCAAGGCTATTAAACAAAGCACTGCAAAGCATTTTAACACACGAACAAAAACAGTGCCATGAAAATGGTTAATGCAAACTGTGCGCAACATTTAAAGTCTGAAGGTTATGCTTTAGTTTGCTCGTTCACACATTTAATGCTTTAAATACAGTCTGTGTAACAAAAAATGTAATATATATTATCCGGACCCCTGTTATCATTTACACCTCCTATATTTAAAATCTGAAGATGTTTACTAATATTTCAAATCACAGGAAAACACCAACTTACAGTATCTACAGCTGAACACAAAATTACAAAAGCAAGGTTGCTCCACGCTCCGATGAAAAATAATAATGCAAAGGTTTTACAACAATAATAATAATAACAATAACAAAATGCAATATTTTTTTAATAATTGTATTCATTATTATAGGCTGTATAAATGCAATATTAATAAATTCTTTAACTGAATAAAAAAAAAAAATGATTTAAATATTTTTAATAATATAATCCTCATTAATATTATTAATATGGATGGTATTGATAATAACTATTTTAATTACATTTACATTTAGTCATTTAGCAGACGCTTTTATCCAAAGCGACTTACAAATGAGGACAAGGAAGCAATTTACACAACTATAAGAGCAGCAGTGAATAAGTGCTATAGACAAGTTTCAGGTGTGTAAAGTCTAAGCAGCAAAGCATTAGTAATGTGTTTTTTTTTATTATTATTAATTGCATTAATTATTATAAAGCTTTAGAATAATGCAATTGAAATAATTTTTACAATAAAATTTTAAAAGAAATCAAGTAATGTTTTGAAGCCTAAATACATTTTAATATTATTAACAAATATTTTTAATTAACCTCATTAATTATTATAAGCTCTAAAATGAAATGGGAATCTTTCTTTTTATTTAATCTGATTCCTAAATTTTGTTTTTTTTAAATAGCATCATCATTACTATTATTAACAAATATTTTTAATTTATCTTATTAAATATTATAAGCTCCAAAATGCAAAGCGAGTCATTTTAAAACTGGTTTGTTACATGAACCATCTAACGCACAAATGCAATAATAGTATTGGTATATTTTGATTAAACAGTTCAAAATACTATGTGGCTGCTCATTCAACCGCAATAACACTGATATACTGACAACAGCTATTACTACTGCAACTGAAAAGTGCACTTAAGCATGACTAGTTTCTCATCAACAACCTAATTTTTAATATCATCATCATCATCAATATTCATTCATTCATTTTCTTTTCGGCTTAGTCTCTTTATTACTCAGGGGTCGCCACAGCGGAATGAACCGACAACTTATCCAGTATATGTTTTACGCAACACATGTCCTTCCAGCTGCAACTAAACCCTGGGAAACATCCATACACACTCATTCACACACATACACTACGGACAATTTAGCTTATTCAATTCACCTACACCACATGTTTTTGGACTTGTGAGGTGAAACTGGAGCACCCGGAGGAAACCCAAGCCAACACGGGGAGAATATATGCAAACTCCACACAGAAATGCCAACTGACCCAGTCGAGGCTGGAACCAGTGACCTTCTTGCTGTGAGGTGAACGTGCTACCCACTGTGCCACCGTGCAGCCCATCATCATCATTATTATTATTATTATTATTATTAACCAATTTTTGCATTAATCTCAATAATTATTATAAATCCAAAATGAAATGTGAATTATTTTTAAACTGGTTTGAGACACATTGTCTTGTCACATATGTCTTATTTGGATTAACCCTTGTGTGCTGTTGGGGTTGTTTTGATCCACTGGGAGATGTTTTGAGTCCTAATTTGGCCACGACTCTCTCTGTGTTTCAGCAAATAGAATGATATTTGCAGACTAATTTCATATTGACACATATTTTGGGAAAATGCTTTGAATTTTTTTTAAAACTTAATACACTCTTGGTAAATTAGCCGCATTTCCACTATCGGGCCAGTCCGAGCCAGGGCTTTAATCGGGCCAGGCCGGGCCAATAGCCCGGGAGGTTGAGAAATGAGGCCGAAATCATGTCGCGTTTCCACTGTCGGGCTAGTTGCTCGCAGCGCGTCACGCAAACACCGCCCCCAGAACGTCCCCCGAATCAAACGTCACACAACCCGCCCACTTCAGCGGGAACAAAAAACTCAAATTATAACCACAAACACAACCTGGCATCACTACGAGAGCTTTAAGATGGAGAACACCGAAGCGATTGCTTTTTTACTGGTGTAAGGCCAGACAGCGATCCCTGGATAAGGACATTCGAGTTCGGCGGCATTTACTTCGATGCCCAAATGTTCAGAAGAGCCCTGGTGTCCTCAACTGACCAGTACTGTCTGCTATCCATTTTTTCTTCTTCTTAGTGAGTTGATCAAGCGCGATAGCAAAACAAATGTAAGGGAAGAAAGCATCTTGTCTCCTCTTTACCTGACAGGAAAACTCCGCCTTTGTATGTAACCCCGCCCCGAAGCCCCAGTTGGCCCTCCTTGGCCCAAGGTATTCGGCGGGCCGAAAAAGGCCGGACGCTGGCCCCAAGGAAGCCCCGCTTTGGCCCGATTACGCCCCGGAAGTGATAGTGGAAACGCGACTGGCCTTGGCTCGCTCGCTTTAGGCGCGATAGTGGAAACGCGGCTATTGACTCCCCTTTCATTATGTTTGTGGCTGTTTTTGCCCCATTGACTTCCATTATATCCTCATTTTTTAAATGCAAAGCCATGACAGCATATATTCATGCATTCTTGATTAACACAAGGGTTAATACAGTTGAAAATACTATGTGGCAACCATGTTTTGTCATGCTCTGCTGCTACTTGCGGCTCCTTTGACCTTAAGAAAACGTCAATATTCTGACAAAAGCTATTATTATTGCTACTGAAAAGTGCAGTTAAGCATGACTAGTTTTATTCTTCAACACTCTCCGCATGGAAAAAAAAAGTGCATGATCACTGTCACCTAAACCACGCTTTCACACCTCAAAATGACCAGCGAGGTCAGTGACAGGAACGAGACTATCTGCAGCGCTGCTATTGATTTTCAATGAGGACGCATTAAGTGAATCCTGCGCTGTCCCACATCGAGTCTGCAGCAGCAGGAATATGGGTTGAGGTCATTCACTGCGTCTGAATTTAGCTCCTGACAAATGCATTAAAGACGAGACAGTGATGTGCATTGTCTACAATATGTTTTAATTAAGCTGACATTATGAAGTCATGCACTTTGCAAAAGATTAAATAAAAACAAGTCCTGATGTCTGAACTCTTTCATTGTGATGAATGATCTGACGTTTAATATATGAGCGCAAAATAAGCTCCAGAATGAGATTTTGCTGTACAATTCTTCATGATTTAATAGATATGTGTGCAGTATTTATATAAATGTGAGGGGAAAAGTCTATTATTCATTTATTGTTTGATCATGCAGCATTTCCATTAGAGCTTTTGTATGTAAAGAATTATAATGCTTTGGAGATTTTTTTTTAAATTCATTTATTTAAATGTTTTAGTTTTTATGTATTGTAATAGCATTTATTTCAAATGTCAAGCCTTTCTTGGAAAGGAGACACTCAATACTCAAACAAATGCATACAGTTTGTCCAGTGTAATTGTGATGTCTATGTCAAATAAATCAAATCTAATTAAATGATATAGTTCATGAATATCACTTAAGCACGCTCGCTTTTGTTCCTGTTTTTGAGATACCGATTTAATACAACAGTCTAACAAGTAAGCCCGTACTGTTCTACTATACTTAACTGCGCTTGTTTTTACTACACTTTTGACATTAGAAATACTTACAGATGCAACCGAACCATAGTTTGTCTGAGGGAACCTCACAGTAATTTTCAGTTCCTAAATGAATCAGCATATTTGAATGAATCAATGACTCAGTGATGCTTTCATAACATTCCAATTAGTCATTTGAACCAACGAGTCGATGAATTCACTAATGAAATCGGTGACTTGTCGCCACCTACTGGCAGATTTAATTTTATATTTAAAGAATGATTTCAGTCCATTTCAATTAACAAGACGTGCAGTATTAACACAGTTGTGTCAATATTGTCTGTTTTTGTTTTGTCGATAAAATACTTTAACATATTTAGAGTTAAACATATTGTTCCAAATAGCAATTTGAACAAATTATGAATGAACCGGATAACATTATTAATGAGTCGGATGAATTAACGATTCACTAACGAAATCGGTGACTTGTCGCCACCTACTGGCAGATTAAATTTCATTTTTAAATAATAATTTCAAAGCACATTTCAATAAACAAGAAGTTTATATCAACACAGTTTTATCAATATTGTCTGATTTTGCATTATTTGCCAATAGAATTCTTTAAAAAAATGTTGTCTTAGGGAAATTCACAGAAATGTTTAGTTCCTAAATGAATCAGCATATTTGAATGAATCAATGACTCAGTGATGCTTTCATAACATTCCAATTAGTCATTTGAACGAATGATTCACTAATGAAATCGGTGACTTGTCGCCACCTACTGGCAGTTTTAATTTAATATTTAAAGAATGATTTCAGTCCATTTCAATTAACACACAGTTTTACACAGTTTACACAGTTGTGTCAATGTTGTCTGTTTTTGCTCTGTTTTGTCGATAAAAATACTTAAACATATTTTGAGTCATGGAAACACACAGCAATGTTTAGTTCGTAAATGAATATTTCAATGAATCAATGATTCGGTGATGCTTTCAAACTGTTCCAAATAGTAATTTGAACAAATTATAAATGAACCGGATAACATTATGAATAAGTCGGATGAATTAACGATTCACTAACGAAATCGATGACTTGTCGCCACCTACTGGCAGATTTACTTTAATTTTTAAATAATAATTTTAAAGCACATTTCAATAAACAAGAAGTTTATATCAACACAGTTTATCAATATTGTCTGATTTTGCATTGTTTTGCCAATAGAATACTTAAAAAACGTTTTGTCAGAGGGAAACTAAATGAATCCTAAATGAATCAGCATATTTCAATGATTTAATGACTCAGTGATGCTTTCATACTGTTCTGAATATTCATTTGAACATTTTTTTTTTATATAATAATTTTTCCGGGGGGTTTTACCTTTAATTGATACAGAAATGTAGAGTACTGACAGGTAATGCATGGGGAGCCGAGAGAGGGGAAGGATCGGCACAGGACCACGAGGCGGGAATTGAAACCGGGTCGCCGTGAGCACCGGAGTGCATGTGTCATCACACTAACCACTACACCACTGGCGCAGACTCATTTGAACAATGTTAAACATTCTGAATGAATCAGATTCAACTGTGACTCACTAATGAAGCCAGTGACTTGTCGCCACCTACTGGCAGTTTTGATTTAATATTTTAAAAACCATTTTAAAGCCCATTTTAATGAACCAGAAGTTTGGTTTTAAGGGGACATTATCAGTATTGTTGGTTTTTGCTTTGTTTTGCCAATAACAATGCTTTCAAAAAAATAAAAAAGTAAAAAAATAAAAAAATAAAAAATAAAAAAATAAATATATATATATATATATATATATATATATATATATATATATATATATATATATATATATATATATATATATATATATATATAAACAGAAAAAAAAGTCTGAACCAATCATTGATCAAGTGATTCATTCATAAAGATTCTTTTAGTTGCCTGAATAAATCAATTGGTTAATTGAATGACTCATAAAACGAAGATGGTGACTTGTTTTGTCCTACAGGTGGTTTTAGTTTTATATTTAAAGTGTAATTTACTACAGAAAAAATGTTTATTTAAAAAAAACAGGTTTAAATCTCACAGCATTATTTATGCAATCATGTAATTACAGTCTACATCCACATGAATGCTGCTCTAGATGCCACATCGGCACTGTAAAAATGGATTTCTTTACAGTGATTATAATTCCTATTATTCTAATTGACAGTATTGTTTACATGAATTGATTTGACATGAAACATGGCAAGGACAGAAGGAAAACAAAGCTCAGTAAACATTCTTTACTGCTCATGTTTGTAATTCATACAATAGATTTCTGGATGCATTCAGATCCTATTAGTCCTTGAACTCTGACATACATCAGCAAATAAATACAAGAACAACAGCATGAAATACTACAAGACCTAACCCACTAGGCTTAATCTTGAATTGAAGTTCAAGCCACATTTTACACCCTGAAAATGGATTCACACTGCATTTACCCCTTTGAAAATGTGTGAAGCAATGTAGTACAACAGCAAACATCAAAACACATGAAATGGTGACATTTCAACATTAAAATCCTGGTTTTATATCATGAAAATGGGTTTGCCTTGCTTTTAACCAGCATGAAGCAACGCAGCAAGCACTACAGCAAGTTTTAGAACAGGCAACTAATCAAAACTGCCTAATTAAATATTCATGAGCTTCATAAATACATTTTAAGGTGATGCAAACATTACATTGACTTAAAGACACTATGTGGGATTTGAATGGAGACATTTCATCATAAAAAGCCTTGTTTTACATGGTGAAACCGGATTTGCTTTGCTTTTAACCCACTGCATACAGCAACGCAGGACAACAGCAAGTTTTAAAACAGCCCACTAATCAAACAGCCTCATTAAATATTCATAAGCTTTATAAATACATTTTAAGGTGATCTAAACACATTAAATGGACTAATAAAGACACTATATGGGATTTGAATGGTGACATTTCAACAGCTTTGTATATTGAAAATGGGTTTGCTTTGCTTTTAACCATTGCATGAAGCAATGCAGCACTACTGCAAGTTTCAAAACAGTCAACTAATCATAAACAACCTCAGAGGATCCCTAATTAAATATTCACAAGCTTTATACGAAAACTTCCAGTGAAATGTAAAGCAAACACAACATTGCAAACTGACAAAGACTATGTATGAGATTTGAATGATGAAGCTTCAACATTGGATGCCTTGTTTTGTATCTTGAAAATGGGTTTGCTTTGCTTTTAACCACTGCATGAGGCAATGCAGCACTACAGCAAGTTTCAGAACAGCCAACTAATCACTAATGACCTCAAAGGATCCCTTATTAAATATTAATAAGCTTCATACAAAAACATCCAGTGAAATTTAAAGCAAACACATTATTGCAAACTGACAAAGAATATGCATGAGATTTGAATGATGAAGTTTCAACACTGGAAGCCTAGTTTTGTATCTTGAAAATGGGTTTGCTTTGCTTTTAACCATTGCATGAAGCAATGCAGCACTACAGCAAGTTTCAGAACACCCCACTAATCAAACTGTTTCATTAAATATTCATGAGCTTCATAAATACACTTTAAAGTGATGCAAACACATTAAATGGACTAATAAAGACACTATATGAGATTTGAATGGTGACATTTCAACATTAAAAGTCTTGTTTTATATATTAAAAATTGGTTTGCATTTTTTTTAACCATTGCATGAAGCAATGCAGCACTACAGCAAGTTTTAGAACAGTCAACTAATAAAAGACCTCAGAGGATCCCTAATTGAATATTCACAAGCTTTATACCAAAACCTCCAGTGAAATTTAAAGCAAACATGATATTGCAAACTGACAAAGAGTATATATAAGATTTGAATAGTGGCATTTCAGCATTAAAAGCTTTGTTTTATATCTTTAAAACAGGTTTGCTTTGCTTTTAACCATTGCATGAAGCAATGCAGCACTACAGCAAGTTTCAGAACAGTCAACTAATCATTAATGACCTCAGAGGATCCCTAATTAAATATTCATGAGTGTTACACAAAAACTTCCACAACTGTGAAATTTAAAGCAAACATATTATTGCAAACTGACAAAGACTATGAGATTTGAATGGTGACATCTGAACAGTTAACGCTCACTAAAATCCAATTATAAACCTCATAAATAAGCAAATAAGATGTCAGCTCAAGATTTCCAAACGTACACCAACTCTAACATCAGATGAATCCATCTGGCTACATCAGAAAAAGACTATAATAGGCCTTCATCATGAGTATTTGCACATTTTAAATGCATCTTTCCAAATCCTCCTGCCTCATATCCATTCAGTGCAAACAAAGATTAGTATTAACAGTTTTATCTATACTGCTGTTTTGCCAGTAAAAAATACTATAAAACCATAGTTTGTCTCAAGGAAACACACAGAAATGTTTAGTTACAAATGAATCAGCATATCTGAAGATGAATCCATCTGGCTACACCAGAGAAAGACTATAATAGGCCTTCGTCAGGAATATTTGCACACAGAAAATGCATTTTAAACGCACCTTTCCGAATCCTCCTGCCTCGCATCCATTCAGCCCTTCGTATAGAGAATGATGCCGCTTAGCCAAAACATTGGACGGCACCATGACACTGCTGTTTCCATTAGTCGTGGAGGATCTCATGTTCACCGCACTCAAAACATCAGTATTTAGTGCTTTCTCCTCTGGTTTTCCTCGATCGGGATGCCCAGGTCCAGCTGGAGGTTCAGGTTCACCGCTAATCATCTCTGGCGTGGGTGAACCGTGCTGCGGTGGTTCCGATGGGTCTGGCCTAGTACACAAGTCATGCATTACTTCGTTTCCGAGTGCAAACACAGGTTTCAAGGATGCCCAGAGAAGCGAATATTCTCAAACAAGCACATGGAGGAAAAATAGTTGCAGCGTTCCAGTTTATGGCTAATCTTTGTGCATTGGCAATGCAAAAATTAATCTACAGCCAAATGTATTCAACTAAAACTTGTAGATGTATAAACAAAAAGCTACAGCGAATTCTTAAAGAGACATCCCCAAGCTTATATTCCTCAAATGAACTGCATCACTCCCAAAAATCTCTTATTATATAAAAATCAAGCACATCAATGTCTTATAAAACAAGGATCCCCAATACAAAATGAAATCCTTAATCGAGAGACGCACAGAATCTCCATATATCGCTTCAGCTGTTGATACAAAAGACTCAGATATATAAAGACGACGATGAAAAAAACATGTAGACAGAGCAGGTGTTTGAAGCAGAAGGTGATGTCTTATTTCCTAACAGGTCTCTTCATTTCCACTCTCTCTCTCTCCGTGGACTGGATTTGCACTCGGTTCATTGCGTCGTCCTTTCATCCTTATCACCTCCTCCGCTCGGACGCGTCAGTTCATCAAAAGGGGGGATCCTGGTTTCCAGTGATGCTTCTGGATCTCAGAGCTCTGGCTAAATGTGTGTTTGGTAAGATAACAACATTAAGATGAAGAGCAGGAGAGTGTGTGGCTGAGCGAGTGAGAAAGAGAGAGAGAAATAAGGGGGGGCTCCTCCAATCACGTACGAGCAGCTTCTGGGAGTCAGCCAATCATTGCTGTGGAGCAGGATGGTTTCCATGGAGATGACGCTGGAATGATGTCGCTCTATTGATCGTCGCAGAGACTACAGGAGGGCCGCACGTGCCTCTCTGATATTAGCATTGAGAGACAATGGTGCAGATGACGTACAACGTCTGGAATGTGGAATTAATCAGGAGAGAGAGTGGAAATGAGGAAATAAAAATACAAATAACTGGAGATTCTGTCAGTGAAGTCCACACTTGAGTCCATTGACTGTTTACATGTATACACTTAGTCATACAGTGAACTAGTTATCATGTAAAAGATATATACAGTTGATGTCAGAATTTTTAGCCCTGCTGATTTATTAATAATTACCTATATAATAATAATATTTATTATTTTTTTATTATTATTATTATTATTATTATTATTATTAACTACATTTCTAATCATAATAGTTTTATAACTAATTTCTAATAACTGATTTATTTTATCTTTGCCATGATGACAGTAAATAATATTTGACTAGATAGTTTTCAAGACACTAGTATTCAGTTTAAAGTGACATTTAAAGGCTTAACTAGGTTAATTAGGGTAAAGTTAGGGTAATTAGGCAAGCCATTGTATAACAGTGGTTTGTTCTATTGACAATCCACAACAAATATTGCTTAAGGGTGCTAATAATATTGATCTTAAATTGGGTTTAAACAATTTAATAAGCTGCTTTTATTCTAGCCAAAATAAAACAAATCAAAGACTTTCACCAGAAGAAAAAATATTATAGGAAATACTGTGAAATTTTTTTCTGAATCTGTTAAATGTCATTTGAGAAATATTTGAAAAAGAAAACCAATTCACGGGAGGGCAAATAATTTTGGCTGTATTTGTATATCTTAAATAATAATGTCATTTGTTCAATATAAGAAAGGACATTGCTCGTATGCTGATGTTTGTATTAGTTAATGCTAACCAATATCAGTTAGGCTGCTGTAATCCAACCTCTAATACCCTGCTAATAGTTAACCTACTGGACCATTAAAACAGCTGGTTAATGTGTTTGTAGTGAAAGTTACTGTATAAATAAACAAAAAAGATTAATATGAAACACAGAACATACAAGAAATGGAAATTAATAAAAAGTACTAAAATGTACTAAACTAAACAAAAAATAGAAACAAAGCAAAAGTTGGAACGCTTGATAAAACATATAACCTAAATGGTCGCATATAGGAACAAAATAAAAGCTAAATTAATGGAAGAAATGGAATATAAAAAAATAAATACAAATAAAAGTTACATTAAAAGTTTAATAAAACGATAAAAAATTACAGTATAATTCTACAAATATTTAACTATTGAAAATTTATAACTTTTATTGGCAATTTGCAGCACTAATAATGATTTACTAAAAATCAAGTAAAATAAAAAAATGAGAAAATCATTACAAACCTAAAAACTATATTAACTTGATAAACTAAAAATGATTAAAAATAAATAAATAAATAAATTATATATATATATATATATATATATATATATATATATATATATATATATATACACTGTAAAAAATAAACGTTATTTTACAGGTAATTGTCTGTATTTTTTTACAGAATTTTTCAGTTTTTTCATTATACAGTGAATACCTGTTGTTTTACAGATATGTTCTGTAATAAAAAAAATTACATTAAATTTACAGTTATTGCTTGTATTTTGGTATTACATTCTTTTTCTGTTTTTTAAAGGAAATGTTCTGTATTTTAAGAGAGTAACACGTAATTTTACGTTAATATTTACATATTATTCCTGTAAAAATAAACTGTAAAAAATAAATGTTATTTTACAGACAATTGTCTGTATTTTTTTTACAGAATTTTCCTGTTTTTTCATTATACGGTGAAATATATATTTTTACAGATATTTTCTGTATTTAAAAATTCCAACATTTAATTTGCAGATAATTGTTAGTATTTTGGTATTACATGTTTTTTCAGGTGGCGCAGTGGGTAGCACAATCGCCTCACAAGAAGGTCGCTGGTTCGAACCTCGGCTTGAGTCAGTTGGCATTTGCATGTTCTCCCCGTGTTGGCGTGGGTTTCCTCCGGGTGCTCCGGTTTCCCCCACAGTACAAAGACATGCGGTACAGGTGAATTGGGTAGGCTAAATTGTTCGTAGTGTATGTGTGTGAATGAGTGTGTATGGATGTTTCCCAGTGATGGGTTGCAGCTGAACGGGCATCCGCTGTGTAAAACATATGCTGGATAAGTTGACAGTTCATTCCGCTGTGGCGACCCCTGATTATTAAAGGGACTAAGCCGAAGAGAAAATGAATGAATGAATTAATTAATTAATGTTTTTTCAGTTTTTTTAATTAAATTTTCTGTATTTTCAGAGAGTAATGTGTAATTTGACTTTAATATTTACTGATTATTCCTGTAAAAATAGGTTAACAAAAATCGAACCACATTTAAAGTGATTTTAGTACCATTGAAGATATAATCATCCCTTACAGAAATGCCACATGATTTTGCATGTGAAGTTTCACTTGACTACATGTGCATGTGAAATTGCACATATTATTCATTCATTTCTTTTCGGGGTTTTATTAATCTGGGGTCGCCACAGCGGAATAAACCATCAACTTATCCAGCATATGTTTTAAGCAGCAGATGCCCTTCCAGCTGCAACCCATCACTGGGAACACCCATACACACTCATTCACACACATACACTATTGACAATTTAGCCTACCCAATTCACCTATAGCGCATGTCTTTGGACTGTGTGGGAAACGGAGCACCCGAAGGAAACCCACGCCAACACGGGAAGAACATGCAAACTCCACACAGAAATTACCACTGACCCAGCCGAGACTCGAACCAGTGACCTTCTTGCTGTGAGGCGACAGTGCTACCCACTGCGCCTTGCACATATCTGTTTTTGCTAATAAACTTTTCAAATTCTATTTAGAAGATGACTAGTTTACGATAAGAAAATACCTGAAAATAAGTACAAAAACAAGTACAGTAGCCTATAGTAGTCCAATTATCACACCATTGGCAAATTAGACTGTACAGCACTACAATGCACAAGTGGAGTAAAGTTGCAGTTTACCTTTTTTTATAGTTGTACTTTAATGTACTGAAAATTAAACTGGCGTTGAACTTTCAATTCAATATGTAGTAATGTAGTTGAACTGTGTTTATACTTCATTATATTGCAATTTTGCAGTAGCAAATATTTTTACTGCAGTTATTCTTTATACTGCTATTGTTCCACAGTTATACTGCAGTTTTACTTCAGTTTACTGCAGTTATTTTTTGTAAGGGTTTGTTATATTGTTTTGTAAAGTATGAAATGTAAAAGTAACACCAATAGCACCAAGATGTTGAGGTTTACAATAAATAAATAAGTAAAAAACTTGTAGCATAGTGGGCTGAAAATACACATGAATGTCTTTTTTAATATGAATGTTGAATCTTGCAAAATGTGAACATGCAATTTGTATACAATAGCTCATTCAAATAAATATTTGTAAACAAGGTTGACAAGCAGTTGCTTGGTGAGCATGTTGGAATGGGTTTCATGTGCTCCACATGTTATAACATGGGTTAGACTATTTGTCCAACTTTAACTGCCAGCTGTTCACAGGATAACGTGTCATCTCGAACAAGTCTCCACATGTGGGCACATGAACTTCATGCGTGGTCACATGTGATGATTATGTGGATAAACGTGATTTTTCTGTAACCTGTTAAAGTGAAGATTAAATTGAAGTTATAAATGTCAAATAATAGCCTAGTATTTTAGGCCACATACTGTACAGTACATGCACTGTAAGATACAAAAAAATGCTCATTTTAATTATTATATTCATTTTCTATAATATGTATGATGTATGCTATTATATTATTTTTCTCCTACAGACTAATCACACATATTACTTGTGTATGCATGTTATGACCTGTAAATATTTTTTCTAATCAATCTTTACAGTTACAAGTCAACAAAAAGTTAACTAAACATTACATGGCCTACTTCTGTGTTCGTAACACGATTAGCATAGCAATCATTTTACGACATCAGAACACGACTGAAAGGTGGCAGTCCTGAACACGGGAAGAAAGCGCGCCATCTGAACGGAGACGCGGCCGCGCAAATTCATTTCTCTGCTGTGAAGAGGAAACTCCACATCTGTGAGGTAACGCCAAAAGCTTGACTCTAAAGTACCTATCGACGTATTCAAATATACAACTGTCAAAGTGTACGTTTTGATAGACAAGGCGAGTAATGTAGGACATACGTTATGTTTGCTAAGTAACGTTAAGGTTGCAGCTGAGTTTTAGCTTCAAATTCAACGTTGCCGAATAAAATAATTCCTAATTGCCTTATTTAAAACTTATGCTTTTGTTGTTTTCTGTGGCCGTGTTTTTAACACAAGTTAGCTGGTTAACTAGTCTAACATTAAAGATTTGCTTAAAATAATAGCAATATGCCACATTAACCTTACGTTACTTCGTTGAGCTTTTTAACGACCAAGATACCGTCTAAAGTGTTATAAAAGATAATGGTTTGGTTTAAAACAAGTCAGCGTTGAGTCTGGCATAAATTGAACGTAAATTAGTTGATATAAAGCTGAAATGCAACGGGGGAAATAGTCACTCATACTGTGCTATTATAGTCACATTTGTAAGGGGAAAACATTAACGTTACAAGCTGCATTTCATTTCAGAAAAGCTTAACTATACTACAAATTTCACATAATTTTTCATAAAGATTACAGGCATTTGACTTTTCTGTATAAATGGGAGTTTGTGAGTTTTCAGTGATTTGTGTTTAGTTATACTTGGATAATTTTTACATAGCAAGCATTTGCAAACTTCTGTCTCTTTTTTTTCACCCTCAGTTGTTTGATTCAAGAATTTAAACGTGAAACTACCTGAAGCAAGAAGGCATTTTCAAGCTCAAATATATCTCTATTACACTGAAGTGAGTATGCAACATGGCAAGTGTTTCAAAAACTTTCACATGTCCTATATGTGGCATTGCTTCAAAAACACTGAAAGGGTATGTTAATCACCAACAGTTACACAAAAATGAAGCTCATAGTGAATATGCCTGTTGTGTAGCTGGTTGCAAATCAAGATTCACAAAGTACAATTGCTTTAAAAGTCATATTTTGCGCCACCATAGACAGTCATCCATATTGCAGTGGGAAACAGTACAGGGTCCACTGATATGTCAACATCCACTTTGTCAGAAAGTGCAATGATCTTAAAGATCTCTTAGATCATTTAAAATCACATGTTTTGAAGAAAGAAGAGGTTAAGTGCCCATTTAAAATGTGTGGCAAAACCTTTTCATTGAGGTCCTCCTTTACTGCTCACCTCTCTAAATATCATAAAAATGCTACATCTTTACAGGTATCAGATGTGTATATTGTTCATTCTGTGCAGAGTGAGTCACTTGATGTTGCTCAAAATGCACCAGAGGTAAGAATTGATGAGCCAGAGGATATCCTGTGCCCACCTGATATGATATGAGGACTTTATCTCGGTTTTATATGAAGTTATAAGCCAAATACCTTATACCTTCCTCCACTATTCAAATGATTGTGGAACAAATTGACAGTCTTAACTCTGTGTGCCACCAGTATGTAGTTGATCTTTAAGGTGCTCTGCAAGCAAATACTCAGTTGAGTGAGTCGGAAATTAAAGATGTTGTGTCAAGTTTAAGTGACAGGTAAATTAAATCTTGCTGGGGTTTCTAGTAAACCATAAAAATTTATATTTTTTACTATTATTATTTCTTCATCAGGGTAGTTAACTGAAAAGGAGAAATAGCCATGTAAGCACTGTTGTAATTTTAAAATTTGACCAATGTATGTGTTTGTGTAATGTAGGGAATTCTCCCCTGACAGCTGGACGCTTTATGATTGCTGTGGATCAGACCATTGTGAACGATGGTGTCACAAATTGTGGTGATGCCCTTCTGATGATGTTTGTGACCTACTACAGTCTCAACATCAGTTATCCATTGGAAGTTGGTGTAACTCTGGAGTTCATGCAAAGGTAAGCCTTCAAAGTGTAACTACAAAATAGATGGTTGGTAGGGAAAATGTGTTTATATATGTGACGAATATATAAAATGATAAACTTTATTTACGAATCGGCTCATTTAATGAATGGACTTTAAACAACACAAGAATAGTCCATATTTAAAAAAAAGCTATTTAATGGTAAATTCCTTACAACATATAATACATTTATGAAGTTTAAGGAGCAACTTCACACAAGCTCTTCTGGCAATTTTGGGAAGATGTATTGGTACATTACAAACTGTCTATTCATTTTCGATAAATTACAATATTCCAAGTTTTGAGAAATATTTAAGAAAGAGTTGCTTCGTGTATGTATATGTCTTGTGGTGCGGCCATCATGACCTTAGTAATCGGTGGAGATGTTCACACTGGCAGCAGATGCTTCAAAGTCATTGTAGGCACAATTGCCTAATGGGAGATACTCAAATAGAAGTACATCTCAATAAATTTAGATGCCATGTAAAAGCCATGTAATTCAATTTAAATAGTGAAACTCATATATAATATAGATTCATTACACAGACTAATATATTTGTGTTTATTTCATTTACTTTTGATGATTATGGCTTACAGCTAATGAAAACCCCAAATTTAGAATATTACTTAGGACCAATTAAAAATAAGATTTTTAACATAGAAATGTTGGACTACTGTAAATTAACAACATGTACAGCACTCAATTCTTGGTCGGGGCAATTTTTTTCATGAATTACTTTAGCAATGTGACGTGGGATGGTGTGGATCAGTCTGTGGCACTGCTGAGGTGTGAAGCCCAGGTTGCTCTGAAAAATGGCTTTTAGCTCTTCTGCGTTGTTTGGTTTAGTGACACAACTTCCTCTTCATAATTCCTCATAGGTTCTCTTTCCATAGGCCAGAGTTTGCTGGCCAATCGAGCACAGTAATATTGTCCTTCTGACTGTGTGGACAGGTGTCAAATCCTCCTGGAAAATCAAATCAGCATCTCCATGAAGCTGGTCAGCATATGGAAGCATTAGACTACATCAGAGGTGTGTTTCCTGGGCTGAGGACAAAAGACTGCTCAAAAAAACTCTTAGTCAGTTTACCAAAGTCCTCTTTTAAACTTGAAATTTCCTTTAGAAGTGAGAAGAGGCACATAATCCAAGCTGCTTGAGGTCCAGTGTAGATTTTTCAGTCAGTGGTAGTTTAAGGAGCATGTCATCTGCTTGTGTTGGTCCACTGCTGGTCCACTGCGCAGCCATCTACCAGGAACATTTAAAGTACTTCACTGGTTCCCCAGATTAATGGAGTTGCTGATTTGATTTTCCAGCAGGACTTGACACCTGCCCACATGCTGACACAAGTACTAATGCCTGGTTTATGGACCATTGTATCCCTGTGTTCAATTGGCCACCAAACTCGCTCAAATTTGAAGTAGAGAAAGATGTGAGACACTAGACCAAACAATGCAAGAATTTCTGAAAGTTGCTATCAGAACAACCTTAAGCTTCATAGCATCTCAGTAGTGCCATAGACTGATCACTTCCATGCCATGCAACATTACTGAAGTGACTCATGCAAAAATTACCCCAACCAAATATTGAGTGCTGTGCATGTTCATAATTTTCAGTAGTCCCAACATTTCTGTTATTGGTCTTAAGTAATATTTTAATTTAAATGAATGTATGTAATATATGAGTTTCATTTTTATAAATTAAATTACTAAAATAAACTTTTCAATGACATTTCAATTTATTGAGAGACACCTGTATGGCCATGTCACGTCATAATCAGTCTGCAATCCAAGCTAACCTACAGAAGACATGAAAATGTTAGTGTGGCACAGTATATATATATATATATATATATATATATATATATTTTAGATTTTGCTGTATTTGGCTTAACCGTTCTTGGGTGGCTCGCCAATGTATTAGATGACTCTAATACATACAATAAGTAAGCTGACCAAAGTTCTTATGGGAAGAAGACTTTATTGAAGACAATGAATAGTGCCGTTCCTCAGCAGTGATGTTAACTCGTCTGTCTTCAAGTAACTTAACCCAAAGTACTGTCTTTGAGACAGTACTTTATAACAAAGTATATAACCTCTCCAGAGATTAACAAATGGTTTATTTGGCTCACAACTCTTGAGATCCTGCAGGCCATTTGGTTCACACCTTTTCAGATGCCGATACTTGTTTGCATATGAAACAAGCCATACAATCTATCTCTATATATATATATATATATATATATATATATATATATATATATATATATATATATATATATATATATATATATATATATATATATATATATATATATATATATATATATATACACACATACATACATACATATACATACACACAGACAATTAACTAGGTTAATTAGGTTAAGTAGGTAGGTTAGGGTAATTAGGCAAGTAACTGTATAATGATGGTTTGTTCTGTAGACAATCCAAAACAAATATTGCTTAAGGGGGCTAATAATATTTACCTTAAAATGGTTAAGCCGAAAATAAAACAAATAAGACTTTGGAAAAGGTTTGGAAAGTCACGGTTTTAAAATTAAAAAATAATATTTTCAGTAATACCGTTCCTAAGGTGTGTGTAAGATTTTTTTGTTTCCTTTTTTTTGTTTGTTTTTTAGGACAACAGTATCTCTAGTAAAAAAAAATATCCAAATATGCAGTTTTAAATTGTAAAGAAATCTGTGTTTTTAAAGCAAATGAAGACAGCAAAAGTCAATTATTCATTTAAATTATTTAGCCTGACATGTTAAAATATTATAAGAGCAATTCCATGCAAATGTCAACCTTGCCATGAAAAAAAATTACATTTTCACCAAAATACAGAAGCCGTTTCTAAGTTTTTTTGTGCAAGTAAGTATTTTACTGTACTTTGGAAATACTCAAAAATGTCTCTGTCAGTGTTTTTAAACAATTATATTTGATTTACCAAAGTCACACAAGTGGCAATTTCACATCTGTCACATCCATAACGGAGAGATGTCACATCCATAACGACACTTTTTCATCATAAATGCAAAAATCTTAAATAAAATAAAACCAATCATGTTTATTCTATAGTGAGCCAACTCTTATCCTTTTGATTAGCATTATTTCTTTTGGGTTGTGCAGTTTAATTCACAGAATTTCTACAAAGTATGTTGGATACTGTAAACTCGCTGACTTTTTTGGTCACATCCATAACGCATATTTATTTCCCTCATTTAAAGTACAAAAAATGTCTACAGATTGATATTTTTCTGATCCATTAACTCTGTAATCAGTAGTTCTGGAAAATATAAACAGATGTTTCAATATAATGTTAACATATACTTTCTATGTGAATTTATGTTTTAAGTTTTTACTGCAAATGTCACATCCATAAAGCTGGAATTGCTCATAAATATTTCAAAAAATTAAATATATTCTTTTCAAAGAGGAAAAAAGTTGTTTTTTTACCCATACATTAAAAAGAATATATTTCAGAGCAGTGAGCACAATACCGTGAAAACCGTGAAACTGTATTTTTATCCAAGGTTATCATACCGTCAGAATGTTATATCGGCCCATGCCTAATAAATATATATATATATATATATATGTATTTAGACAATTGTTGGTAGCACTATATTGAGGTGTAATTCTGTCTTCACAGGTGCCTTTTCAAGATAAATCCAGACAGAGGGACCAAGGTGGAAAAGAAGCAATCTAAAAGACAGCAGTCCATTAATCCCAAGGTTCTTTCTTTGATTGCAAACATTGCAAACTTTGAATGGAGAGAGTAGAATAGTAAGCTTGCATTGCCAGTATCTTTTTCTTTATGCACAGTTTAAACTGTTCATTCTGCTGTTATTATTTTTTGGGAGGCTAAGCTGTATATTGTATAGAAATTACTCTAAAAAGATGTTTATGAAAGAATTGTAAAAAAAATACCAGTAATGTTGCTTTGGTGGTGTTATTAAATAACTAAATATGTTGTTTCAAGTAACAAATAATAAAAAAACACAAAAGCAATTAATGGCTGTGTATTTTTATGCCAATCGTTTTGCAGTTTAGTCTTTTAATTTTTACAGGTATATGTATATAAACAATATTATAACACATTCATTTAGAGTGTTTTATTTTAACAACAGTAATTATCTCTACCTAAGCTAAACGTTCATCATACTTTTAAATATAATTATTGTTTTAAAGGTATATTACTGTATTTTGAAAATGATGTTAAAAGTAAAAGATTTCATGGAATTATGCAATTAGTTCTTGTATAATCACAGTAATAACTTGTAATCTTAGAAAAGGAAATTAATTGTTTTTTTTTTTTTACATTCCATGGAATATTTAAAGACTAATAATTGAAATAACTACTGTAATAATCTGTATTACATTAATGACATGTATAACTTTAGTAATAGTCTGTGTAATTTCAGTGATAACCTGTATAATTTTGTTAATAACGTATATAACTACAGTAATATTGTGTATAATTATGTTAGTAATCTGTGTAATTATGTTAATAACATGTAGAATTACGTTAGTAACCTGTATAATTACAGTGATAACATGAATAATTATGTTAATAACATGTATAACTACAGTAATAACCTATTTAATTAAAGTAATAACATGTATAAGTATGGTAATAATCTGTATAACTACTATAATAACTTGTGTAATTACATAAATAACTTGTATAATTAAAGTAATAACATGTATAATTACAGTAATAAACTGTATAACTACCATAATAACTTGTATAATTACATAAATAACTTGTATAATTACAGTAATAACCTGTATAACTACCATAATAACGTGTATAATTACATAAATAACTTGTATAATTAAAGTAATAACATGTATAATTACAGTAATAACCTGTATAATGACCATAATAACTTGTATAATTACATAAATAACTCGTATAATTACAGTTATAACATGTTTAATTACAGTAATAAACTGTAACTGTAAAACAGAAAACTACTGTTTTTTAACAGTTTATCTACATCTTTTATTCTAACAGTTTTTTTCTGTATTTTTACAGTTTTTTTCTGGCGCCCCTGCTGCCAGAAAATAACCGTTTTTTTTACGGGGATTTTTTTTACAGTGTATATATATATATATATATATATATATATATATATATATATATATATATATATATATATATAAAGAAATATGAGGGGTGTAACAGATCACGGTTGATCAATGATTTGTACGGATCACAATTCACAGTGACCCACAGATTAATAATTTTTTAGGGTTATTCAAAATTTTTAACTAATCGCAGAGAGATCGCCTCTCATGTTATTCAAATCACATGTATGAAAGCATTTAGGCTTTCCTGTAAAATATAACGATGACCGAAGAAGTAATGGTGTGTTATTGCGGATGTGGTGGGTTTCTTAGGTTATTAAAGGTGTTTTCTGCCACTACTTGTTTAGCCTGCATTATTGCATTTAGTGTAAGCAGCACGATTAATCATTAAAAGATCACAATCTCAACACCCACGCAACATAAATTATAAATGATGATGATTTGCAGATGTTTATTAATCCTTTCAATCACCGTCATATACGTCATATTTTAGTAAAACATACACTCAGTGCATCACATAGTGGTATGATGCATGAATGTTTCCCACATCACATTTATATACACTATGAACAGCAGCTACGCTATTTATTTTCTTTATTCTCTATTTCCACTAGGGGATACTCATCCCGAGGCCCTCAGACTATGCAGCGTCACTGATTCGATCCAAGACCAGCGACGAGATGATCTCAATGTTTCTATAATCCTGGACCAGGCCGTATACTGAGCAGCTGCTGTGGTGGTCATGGAGGAGTGGAGAGCATGAGACTGATTCCTGTGATGCTCCAGGGACAGACGAGTCTTCGCTGAGGTCCAGCGTTCTCCAGCGCCTAGACTGCAGCTCTGCACAAGATGTTTGGCCATAGGAGAAAGGGTAGTGCGTAACTGAGCCTGTTTTTTTTTCTTGAGGTTTTTTCAGGATTCTTCACTTTCGCCAATTGGTAAAGTTTTTTCCTCGCCGCTGTCCCCACTGGCTTGCATGGTTCGGGATCTGTAGAGCTGCGCATCGATGAATTACTCTTCAGAGTTTGGACTCTCAGTAGTGATTATTAACCACACTGAACTGAACTTAAACTCTGAAAACTGAACAACTCTGTTACACTATGATCTTCTATGTGAAGCGGCTTTGACACAATCTACATTGTAAAAGCGCTACACAAATAAAGGTGAATTGAATTGAAAATATGCATTTAACTTGATGCTCAAAAAGGCAGCAATTACATTATTTAACCAGTAGGTGGCGACAACCAGCCATCAAAAATATGCCGCTGAATAATTCTTTAAAAATGATCATCTAGCAATGAAATATGAAGATTATTGAATGAATAACTGAATCATTTATTGAAGATGAGACTAAAAATAAATATGAGTTGTACAAATAATAATGTTAGATTTCTACATTTAGCGTTATCAGGAACAGTAGTAGCAGTCAATTATTCACAGCACTGAATATTTTACAATTCTTTATTCAGCTGATTATTTCGTCATGTTATTTTTAATAAAAGTACAGGCTCTAAGTTCTGCTTGTTAAAACCAATAATTTCTTTAGTGCTGTTTTTGTAATAAATGGAAAGCAAATTACATTTGTCTCCTCCCCTTTTTGGCAGATCTGAAAAATGGTTCGATCCGAACCGTGAGATTTGTGGTCTGTTACACCACTATTTAATAGGATATATGATAGGACATCATTTTTTACACCAAAATACAGAATCTAAATAACATTAAGAATGTAAAGCATTAGTCTCTTGAAGGTGTTTATGGCTATTTGCATTATTATGCTGTTGTATAATCATTATATAATCAGTGGCATAAAATGATCTCAAAATGACTTTAATATCTCAACAATTTCAGTGACGATATATCGCACAACAAAAATATTCTATCGTGACAGGCCTAAATGCAATGCAAATGCAATTTCTGACAGCCAGAAAAACATACAGAAGCAGAAAAAGCACAATGAACACCCCAGTGGCTTTTAAATCTAATTATCCCGCAATGCCATCCACCTCCATAGAGTTCAACTGAGTCGCTCTTACATGGAAAAGGCTCTGCTAATTGCCTCTCCACTGAGCAAACACACACGGAGATACAGTGCAACCCTCGCAGGGAGGAAAAACTCAACTCAGAGCGCACGAAAACCCCCTTCATGAGTGTTTCTGAGGTAAAAACATGCTCCATTAACATCTCATTAGGCATCAGGTCCTCACACAAAGAGACGCAATTTCATGGGGCGGTGTGTGGCGCTCATGGCTGCTTCATCAATTATTATGGCTTTATATTCGGTGGGATTTTACTGCTTGGGTGGCAGCAAAATATTAAGGGAATTAATTAGGAATTTCTTTGAAGTTGCTCTGATGGTTTTCGCAATTGAATGGAGAAAGTAGCAGTCTAGGGCCGCACGATCTATTGAAAAATGTTTGTTATTGTGATGATGGCACGTGAAACATCTGTATTTCTGTGCAATATGATGGTATACAGTTGAAATCATAAATATTATCGCTCCACTTGTTTTCTTTTTCAAATATTTCCCAAATGATGTTTACCAGATTCAGGAATTTCTCACAGTATTTCCTATAATATTTTTTCTTCTAGAGAAAGCCTTATTTGTTTTATTTTGGCTAGAATAAAAGCAGATTTAAATTTTTTTAAACATTTTAAAGTCAATATTATTAGCCCCCTTAAGCAATATCTGTTTTCAATAGTCTACAGCAGTGGTTCCCAAAATGAAGGATTGCAAGACAACAATAATATATAAAACTATCAATTCTAATAGTTTAATATATTATAAAACTATTAGAATTACCATATTTTATCCATAACTTACAGAAGATTAAAAAAATTGTATTTAATAATTACATTAAAAAACAACATACAAATAAAAAGCCAGTTAATATTAAACAAATAAATAATGACTTTAAAAGATTGTATGGTTGTTAGACTGTTGCACAATTTGTGTGTTGTGAATATGCTTGTGTTTATATAGTTCATAGTATACAATGCTTGTATGTTTATAACCACCTCCGAGGACAGTGGGGGTCGTGAATCACTGGAATTGTTATTTTGGCGGTCACAAGCTGAAAAGTTTGGGAACCCCTGACCTACAGAACAAACCACTGTAAAACAAGACTTGCCTAATTACCCTAACTTTAACCTAATTACCCTAGTTAAGCCTTTAAATGTCACTAAGCTGAATACTAGTATCTTGAAGAATATCTAGTCAAATATTATGTGCTGTCGTCATTCATTAATTTTCTTTTCGACTTAGCCTTTATTAATCAGGGGTCGCCGCAGCGGAATGAACCACCAACTTATCCAGCAGGTGTTTTTGCAGCGGATGCCCTTCCAGTTGCAACCCATCACTGGGAAACACCCATACACTCATGCACACACATACGGACAATTTAGTAAATTGGACTGTGGGGGAAACCGGAGCACCCGGAGGAAACCCATGCTTTATTTCAGGACGCATTATTACCGGAGGCATTCATAAATATTCCTAGAAAATCTAATAAAGGCTGGAACGTTTATTTGAGAGCGCACAAGAAGATCTGCGTGCTCTTAAAGCCGCTTATATTTGAGGGGGAGGCAAGAAGTTTTGTGCACGAGCAGAGGAAATCGGCGCGCAAGCAGAGATCCGCATGCTGTAGGCTATTATATAAATGCGATCTCGACTTCTAATACTGCGCTCACGACATTTGTCATTGAAATAACGCCACAGGTAGTTAGTAGATCTATGTAAAAAAGGCCTGCCGCCACAGTTGGAAAAAATCCTAGAGGAAACGTATATATGCGCGGTTAACCGACATACCGCATGATTTCTTGCTTCATCAACGCGGTAACAGAAAATCCGTTACCGTCACAGCCCTACTCCACACAGAAATGCCAACTGACCCAGCCGGGGCTCCAACCAACGACCTTCTTGCTGTGAGGCTTGCTATGCACTGCGCCACCGTGAGGTCCTTTACTGTCATCATGGCAAAGACAAAAGAAATCAGCTAGTAGAAAATGAGTTATTAAAACTATTGTTTAGAAGTGTTGACAAAAATCTCTCCGTTAAACAGAAATTGTGGAAAAAAATATACAGGACAGCTAATAAGCTGTATATAAACATTATATATATATATATAGATTTAGATAGATAGATAGATAGATAGATAGATAGATAGATAGATAGATAGATAGATAGATAGATAGATAGATAGATAGATAGATAGATAGATAGATAGATAGATAGATAGATAGATAGATAGATAGATAGATAGATAGATAGATAGATAGATAAAGCACAGACAGTCTCAAAACCCTTTTGTAAGACGAACTACTTTCTTACGCCATTCCTTCACATCTTTAGCTGATGTCAGATCAGCCGAAACCGTTGCTCATTCACCAATGTCACTTTAGAGCTAGTATTTAAATGATTCTCTAGTGCAGGGGTAGGGAACCCATGGCTCGGGAGCCACATGTGGCTCTTTCGCCAAAAATATGCGGCTCTCCAGCTGTCTCTCTTCAATAATATTTTAAAGTTAAAAAAATCATAACTGACTAGAAATCAGTTTCCTATTGAAAATACAATTGCAGTTCCCTTTATAGTACATGTTTACAGCAAAATAAATAAAAATTCCGCTTACAATAAATGGACATTTCATATGTGGCCCTGTGATTGAACTTGAATTCTGACACCAATTCATTGATGAGTGGCGAGGGCAAAAAGCAAAAAAAAAAATTCTATAAAAATTCTATTATTTTTGAGTTGTTCATGGACATAAATTATGTTTATAACTAAAAAAATATATATATAAAAAAAGGTTTTGTTATTTACACCCCCCCCCCCCCCCCCCAACGGCTCTTTAAATAAATGCATTTGATTAAAAAAAATCTGAAATGGCTCTTTGCTGAAAAAGGTTCCCGACCCCTGCTCTAGTGTAAAGCGTCTAGTGTAAAAACAGGTGATTTTGCTTTGATAGGCTAATGGTCACCAACCCGCTGCTTCTCAGAAATTGTAAATATTTAAAATAGGCACCATCCTTATAAATAAACTGCATAGTTGCAATCTAAACAACTACATTTGTGACTGAAAAAGCCTCAAAAGTACATTATGTTGTCCAACAGCAGCAATATTTGTCAAACTGTAGAGTGTCCTCTGCTTGTCGCTGTATGTTCGTGGAGTGATACACAAGGGTGAAGGGTTAAGAGGCTGGACGAGTGCTGTACTGGCAGAATATCGCACGGCTATCAGCCAAATGGTTACAAAAAGAGACTTATAAAAAGACCTTGTTTTTAGTCCTGACATAACCAGGGGACTGAAAATGCAGTTTGCTTGATATCATTCGGTGTAACGGTCAAAATGTCATTCTGAAATAATATATAAAAAATATACGAACAAACTGGCAGACATTTGACAGTCAGCGACATCAGGAGACACCCTGAGGAGTGTGTGCGAGGAGCTACAGCGAAAGTGAGTTTATTGCTGCTAAATATTTAATAACCTCATCTTTTCATTGTGTGCTTACAGGATTAGAGTACAGGGTTGATAACAGTGGCACAAAACAAAATAGTTTTTGCTTATTTTGTTATGAGCTCAACTTATGCGTTCATCTTTTTCTAGTTAGAAATAAAACTCATGTGTTCATTCATTTATTAATTCAATTCACCTTTATTTGTATAGCGCTTATACAATGTAGATCGTGTCAAAGCAGCTTCACATAAAAGGTCACAGTAAATAGGAACAGTGTAGTTCAGTTTGTAGTGTTTAAGTTCAGTTCAGTTTAGCTCAGTTCAGTGTGGTTTAATAATCACTACTGAGAGTCCAAATATTGAAGAGCAAATCCAACGATGCACAGCTCTACAGATCCCGAACCATGCAAGCCAGTGGCGACAGCGGAGAGGGAAAAAAAAGTTCACTAAAGGCGGAAGTGAAGAAAAAAAACCTTGAGAGAAACCAGGCTCAGTTGGGCATGACCATTTTATTTCTCCGCTGGCCAAACGTGCTGGCCAGAGCTGCAGTCTCAGTGGCGGAGGCTGGAAGCTGGCCTCAGCGAAGACTAGTCTGTCTCTGGAGCGTCACAGGAATCAGTCTCATGTTCTCCACTCTTCCATGACCATCACAGTAGCTGCTCAGGATACGGCCTGGTCCAGGATTATGGAAACCTTGGGATCATCTCGTCGTTGGTCTTGGATCGAATCAGTGGCTCTGCATAGTCTGAGGGCCTCTGGAAGAGTATCCCCAGGTGGAAATGGAGAATAAAGAAAATAATTAGTGTAGCTGCTGTTCATAGTGTATATAAGCAAGATGCAGAACCTGTGTGGAAACCCGCTAAGCGGTGCACTAAGTGTATGCTTTACTGAACAGATAGGTCTTTAATCTAGTTTTGAATTGGGAGAGTGTGTCTGAGCCTCGGAAATGCCAAATTAGTGAAATGCCAAAAAATGGTTTAATTGTTTGATTTTGATTTTATTTAGAAAGATGCACTGTTATTTATTATGATGATTTATTTATTTATTTATTGCGACATCAGCAACTTATGGCTATTTCATGGCAAAATGGATATACATAAAAATATTACATGATAAAAAAAAAAGTGTGTTACAATAAAAAGTTAATTAGACAAATATATAGAATAGAAATAAATAAAATTCACACAAAAAATATTCAAAGTTAAATATGATTTTTCAGTTCAATTTTTGATAGTTTTAGACTCTTCCTGGTGGTACCTTATTAAAAATGTCCATCAAACTACTCTCCTTATAAAAACTGCCTAATGGTATTCAAACTTCCACATTACAACAAAATATGTTTCAGCTTGGCAGTAATTACATTTAGGTGGTGCTTCCTTATTCAGTAAATACAAATGAGTCAACCTAGAATGTCCAATTCGACATCTAGTATAGACCGTCTGATCATGCCTGGTCTCAAAATTATAATCTGCAGTGTCTTTCATTTATTTTCGGATTAATTTCATGTAATTTATATTTTTATGCAGTTGTCCCATTCCCTTTGCCATGTTTCGTTTATGTACAAATTAATTGTAGGTTTCAGATCCTCAGGAGGAATTAAAGAGCCCCTATTATGGGTTTTGAAAATAAGCATCCATGCAGTGTGTAACACAGCCCTAAGTCAATGAAAACATCCAGCTGAGGTTTAAATTTAAAAGTGCAGCATGATTAAAACTATTGATTCTTTAGCGAAATATTTGACTTAGAGTCGAATAAAAGACTTGGGTTCAGATCTTTTGTTTGATCGCATCAATGTCGATATGGTACATCACCAACTATGCACTTCCAGTTCCGGTAAAATGTGCACGCGCTTTCCCTCCACACACTAGCTGAGCACAGGGGATCACTGGACTGATCATAACTGAAGACGACGATCACCGACAGATGGAGATTCTGCTGTGGAGAATAAATGGTAAAATTCATTTTCACAACACCACAGTATAGCCAACCAAGTGCTGTGTTTGCTCCTGTCATTTCTCTGATGACTGATACAAAAACCTACGCTGCAGCACGGGACTCGCCGGCCGTTTGCTATTAAAGGAGCAGTACAGACTATGGGACTCTGTCAGACTTTGACAGGGACTTTGTCAGTAACTTTTACAGTTTATATGGACCAGTTTCTTCTTCCTCCAGATCAGAACATGTAAGTGTCATTAAAATTGTTGCCCCGTTTTGTGTAGTTTGCAAAATATGTGTTTAATTGTGTGTTAAGTCGTAATCACCCCAGCGCCGCTTGTAATCACGTATCTATTATAGATCAGAGCTTGTACTGTATCTCTCAGGATAAATCTGTTTGGGGCTGTTCACATATCGCGTCCAAATCCACGTTAAAAACTTGACGCGTGCTTTCTCCTTTATCGATTTTAAGTGCGTTTCTGAACTGGCGATCCTCTGCTGTTTGCCTTCGTTATGGCCACCATTAGCTGTTCCTATACACACATGGCATGGTCAAGTTTCAAAATAACACTGTGTGGATTAATACCGAATGTGTGTTGTTGTTGTTATTACTTGGGGTTAGGGTTAGGAGTAAAGTAATATGCTGGTGTTTAACTGCATTGATTTATTGCATTCCTGCATTGGGCTCTCACATACTTTCTGCTACTTCATACTGTAGCCGTAGTGGACATTTCTCTCTGTCTCGTGCTCAACGCAGTCGTTCAATCGCAACAGACTGGGTCATCGGATGGGTTTGGGAACAAAAGAATCGCTGAACGATTCATATGGGAGTCGATGGGATATTTAGGTAAAAATAAACACATATTATAAGACAATGAAAGTGTTTTTGACCTTGCACGCATATCAGCCTGTTGTTAGAGACCCCAAAACCAAAATATGACCTTTTATAATTGATATTTATTCATAGGGATAAACCCCTTGAGATGTATCATCTCATTTCAAGGGGGTCCCACAATTAATCACAATCACATAATAATAACACCAAAGGACAAAACAAAACTTACACAACATTCAAAAAACATGGCACAAAAAAAAAAACGGATGAAGCAGTAAACATACACACATATGTGTATATAAACACGTAGAAAACCATATACAGATCAGTGAATCAATCACCAAATAAATCCTCAGGAAAAACAAGTACTATCCAAAGTAAAATACGATAACAAAGTTTGCTTAAAGACCTTAAATGATGCAATGGATCGAATGTTCGCAGGTAAATTATTCCAATCTGTTGGACCCTTGAACATAACAGCTCTTTTAACTATAGATTTTTTACAACGAGGAACAGAAAAAAAAAACTAATCTGAACAGAATGTCTAACTTGATAATTTAAGGAAAAAAATACTAAATATTGTTGTAAATAATGCAAAATAGAGGCTCTTTAAACACTGTCCCGTTCAAGGAGATAGCCTGTATTGCTGCTTCATCTACTAGTTAGTTTCCATGTAGTCCCATATGACCTGGAATCCAACAGAAGATAATGTTGAACTGCTTATTTTCTAGCGCTGTCATTTTCTTTTCATTCATGGAAACTATGGAGTGATCACACTTAGAAGCTTCAAGTGCTTGAAGACAGGATTTAGAATCTGTGCAGATTAAAAAGTTACGGTACTGTGTGCTGTTGTTTTAAAGCCATAATTATTGCATAAGCTTCTGCTGTGTAAACTGAACTTTCTCGTGGAATCAGAGTACCAAAAAACATCATCTTTAAAAACTACTGCTGCAATTATTATAATGAACTTTTCATGTTTAAGCTGACTGTTTAACGCAGTAAATATCAACATTTGATATGTAATAAAATCTAAAGCATAAGTTCGGTCATTCAGTCAGTATTTAGTCAATGTAATGCATATAATTATCCATTGTGTTGAATTCATACTGTGAATAAATTAGGAATATTTACAACTGAAATAAAGATTATAAATAACAAACATTACACACAATTACACACACCTTTTGCAACAAATTCCCAATGTTACACAATGATCTATTATTCCAGTTTGCACAGCCTCCACAGAAGCTCAATTAAACCACACACACACACAAAAGAGGCACAAAGTTCAGCCGCAGGTCTTAAGCGGGCTGCTCTTCTCCAGCATGTAAAACTTGAG
>NC_079439.1:3718229-3735729 GCF_903798145.1 Danio aesculapii
GAGGAATATGATAAAATATTAATAATAAGCCATGCCATCTATTTCCATACACCACGTTTGATATTTGGTCTCTTTCTGAGATGCACCGAAATGAAAATTGTGGGCCGAGGCTCACACCTAGATGCATTTGGCCAAATATCAAAACCAAAATTGCTTGTAATAATTATTTATTATTTTATTAAAGCAATTCTGGAGAACTTTTAAATGCATAAATTATAATGAATTAAAAATGTATTGACAGTACTGACCAGTCGCGTCATATTAACAACACTGCCATGACAACACAGTAACACTATTGCAAGCCATTAAAAGAAATGGGTTTCACAGTGCAGCTCTTTCTGCATCCGATGTGAAAGCTTCTTCAGACTGTGCATTGATCACGGCTGAAGGGAAAAGCAGAGCATAGTTGCTGTTATTTTCTTTATTGTTTTATTTTTGTCTTTTGGACAAGACCAATGGATGAAAATGCATTGCTTCCCTAGTCTTTTTTTTTTTTTTTTGTCAATAATTTGACTGGTCAAGAATGAAAGTTTTTGCAGATTTAACATTACTGTCATTATACAAGTACAAGGCAACAAAATGCAGTTTAGGTCTAACCAGCAGTGCAATAGCAGCAATTGCAGGATACAGGTATAAGTTATAAAGTGCACTTAAAGAAAACTATGGGTAATATATACAGATGGATGTACTATGAACATAATATACAGATTGTATTAACCATAATAAGAGATTTATAAATATATTAGAGGTTGCTATTGCTAATCAGGTATATGCAAATAGATATTAACAATTTACAGGTTGTTATTTAATATAACCAGGAATTTCAAATAGCTATGTATTTCATTAAAGTACTAATGTATATGTGCAGTGTAGTGCAATGATTATATGCTATATATGTTTTGGTTGAAAAGTCTCTTCGTTCCTACATTGTTCACCATGCTACTTTGAATATTCGGTCTGAAAAAGCATGTAGGTATGGTTTAGTAATGAGTGTGATTACTGCACGTCACCGGTCAACCACTAAGCATACAGTAGTCACTTTAGGACGAAGCGCATTAGAGAGTGAGACCAGCAATCCTTGCATGCATGAAATATTGCACGTTGTGACAAGTTTTGCTAGCTACACAACTGAAAACATGCTAGATACAATACAGATTTTTATTGGGAGTAGTATTATTAGGCACTATACAGATTTTGTAACTAGCAAATGACATGATCTAGTGGGTTGTTTACTGTCATCTTTAATGTGTGTGTTCGTGATTTCGGACGGCAGTGGCTTTGGATGGCAGGGAAGGCACTATGTTTTCAAAGATATGCTAACAGATTGCATTTTGTCAGTGTGCAGTATTAAATAGTGCAATGGTTATGGGGGGGGGGGGGGGGGGGGTGTAAGTTATGCAAAGTATGTAAAAATGCAAAATGGAAATCTTAATCATAATCATGCAACATGCTGTAGATCTCATGTGACAACCATGGAGCATAATACGGTTCAAATGTTCATCTTTGTATATGACATTATATTCAACACGCCATTTTTCCCTAGACAGTAGACAGTGTGTTGTCGGTGTACAACACGAATAGAGCATTACTGCAGAAAATGATCTAATTATCCTGTAATGTGATTCAGTTTCGTGTCTCCAGACAGACAGACGTGCCATTAGCCGTTTCATATTAAATGATTATAAACTTCCAACTCATTAATACAGTCCATCCCTCACACAACACAAATACATATACACAAGACCCTAATGGATTTATTCATAGTTCATTCACATTCAGGGATTGTTTATGTTTACTGCAAGAAACACTTTTTATTTCCTAGAAAAGAGGCCAGTAGAATCCTCTCAGCATTCAGTGTGGATGGCAGTACATAGCATATAAGTGTTATATTTATATCAAGCGTCTGTCATGTTTTGTATTGATGCAATTTTTGCAAGTTTATTACAAGAATAGCTGCACTTAGGGTGCTTTCACACCTGCCTTATTTAGTTCGGTTGAATCGTGCTAGAGTTTGTTTTCCCTTTTGGTGCCGTTCGTTTAGGCAGGTGTGAATGCAGCAATCGTACTCGAGTGCGCACCAAAAGCTCCTTGAAGAGGTGGTCTCGGTGCGCTTTCAAACGAATGGTGGAGCGGTTCGTTTGTGGTGAGAACATGATCCGAGCCAAAACTGACCAAACCGCAAAAAGTACTGCGCCTTTTGGACTAATCCAGCTGCCGTTGGCTGATGCGCTGTGCATTATGGGATGTGGAGGAAAAATATTTGTTGACAGCGCTTTGCCAACAGAGAGAGAGGGAGAGGGAGAGAGGGAAAAACATTACCTGATTGATCAAAGGTAATATTTCCGCAAGATGACCATGTCGCAGTTTAGCTAAATTAATTCACGCCTCCTCCTGAAGTGACGCGTGATGCATTAAAACATTGTTTTCCAGCCACTGCCGTGCTTCATTCTCGAAATGTATAGTTTTCCTAAAGTGATGTATACCATGAGCAGGGATACAATCAGTCAGTGCAGTCGTAGCTCCATAGTAAAAAGTGACAATTTGTGTCTGCCGGTTTGTTTACGTGCGGAAGTTCCATTGGCATTTTCCTGCACGTCAATTCTGACCAATCGATAAGCAATTTAGGAAGTATGTTCAACAACATCTGGCCAATGAGAGATGTGGATTGTCACATGACTGCATTTTGGTTCTTTTCATCTGGTTCAGACCAAAGCCAGCAGTGTAGTGTGAAAACGGCCCAAAGACGGCAGAAAATGCTACAATGTATTATTTATTGCCCTTGGTCTGGACTAAATGAAGTGAACTACAGATGTGAAAGCACCCTTATTTGCAATTACATGGTTTCCGCTACATTCTCTCTTCCATGGTGGGGCGCTACGCCAAAATTGATGCCACCACAGCTTCATTACAGCTTCTCATTCAAAACATTCAGTCGTCTTTTTTAATAGCGAGTGATAATCGCACCAAAGCGCATTAAAAGGCAAGTGAATAATAACAGCGCGAACGTTTCCGTAACAGTGGTAGTGCTGTGCGTTATTTGTTTACCCTTTAAGGTTACGTGCTGACTGACTGACTGGCAGGTGTGTGATGCGTGAGGCCAGCAAACACAATGTATAGGCGCTTCACTTTACTTCAGGACGCATTAATTCCGCTCTGTAGGTCTATTGGAGACGTTCATAAATATTCCTAGCAAATCTAATAAATGTTGTAGACATACTCGGTACATAAACGCACAATCACACTTCAGCAGTGTTTATTTAAGAGCGCACTAGAAGATCTGCGCTTGAGCAACGTATATTTGAGGGAGCGTGTAAATAGTTTTGTGCACAAGCAGAGGAAATCGGCGCGCAAACAATGAGATCCGCATGCTCGTAGGCTATTACATAAATGCGAATGCGAATGCGATCTTGTAAAACTGCGCTCACGATATCTGTCACTGAAATAACGCCACAGGTAGTTCGTCGATCTGTGTAAAAAAGGCCTGCCGCCACAGCTGGAAAAAATCCTGGAGGAAACACTGAATTAGGTGTAAAACTTTGTGAGTCAGAGGAAACGATATGTAAATCAGGGATCATTTAGGAGGCTTGGTTTCAATTTGTGAGCTGTAGGCCTTTGTTTGTGTAATTAGTAAAGGATGTGCACGGCGAACCCTGATACATTTAAGTGGGTTAGCTGTTTGTCCAAGCTCAGTAGAAGTGATCTCAGCATTCAGTGTGTTATATTTATATTAACATTATATTTATATTAATCCTTCTGTACTGACTCCCCTTTCGTTATGTTATTGGCTGTTTTGCCCCATTGACTTCCCTTATAATCACATTTTTTGATTGCAAAGCCATGACAGCATATAATCATGCATTCTTGATTGTTGGTGTTTTTTACCTGTTGGAAAGAGGTACAACTTTTAATTATAACTGTTGATCATCAGCTGGCAGCATTAACTCTTTAGATAGGACTGTGCACAAAATGTTTCTGGCTTTTCCATAGAGTTGAGTGGAGTAAAACAGCAGATTATAGTGCGTGTACAGAAATACACTTACTGTGTTTACTGTGTTATGAGAGCTGAGCTGCTTATTTGTTAGTTTCTCAAACACATCAAGGTAAGTGTGCAAAGGTCTCTCTCACACACGCCCACACACACACACTATACTCCATACAATAATATAATGTTTATCCAGAAACAAAGTTTTCTTGCACTGCAACTGATGATCAACAGTAAAAATTATTAAATGTACCTCTTCCCAACAGGGAAATCAGCAACAATCATGAATGCATGATTATGTCATGGCTTTGCAAACAAAAGTCATTATAATGGAAGTCAATGGGGCAAAAACAGCCCCCAACATAACCAAAGGGCAGTCAATTTGCCCAGGGTGTATTGATGAATATTTTTTGTTTTAAAGCACTTTCCCAAAATATGTCTCAAAATAAGATTTGTCAGCAAAAATCATCCCATTTGCTGAAACAGAGAAAGTTGAGGCCAAATTAAGACTCAAAACCACCCCAGAGTGGATGAAAACATCCGCAAAAGCACACAAAGGTTTAGAACAGTTACTTTGTATGAGCAACTCCATGCAAATGTCAACCTTGTCATGAAAATAATAGTTAAACAGTTCTATTAATAATAGAAAAGTTTTCACCAAAATGGCAAAACTATTTCTAAGTTGTTTGTGTAGGCTTGTATTTGACAGTACTGTAAAAATTAGAGGTGTGAACTTACATTGGTCTCACGGTTCGGTTACAATTATCATGCCATCGATTCGATTCAATTCGATATCTCAGTGCATTGACGATGCTTTCCATACACAGTTTTATATTTTCTTCACAGCACAACTATTCTTGTATTAAAATGTATAAATATATTTATATTCTATTTGTAATACAATTTTGTCCTTTAATACAAACAGTCAGATATACGAACTGTACCTTTAAAAACTGAAGTACATGCACAGAACAACACGAGCATTTATAGTAAATAAACAAATATAAATATCCTGCTCGCTTTCTGAGCCTTGCGAGTTCGATCTTTCACCACTTTGATTGGTCACGCGCTCAACAGAAAGGGCTGTGATTGGCTCTAACGCTCTGCCGCTGTTCACCGATGATAAACACTGATAAATAGTAGCGGCGATCACAGCTGATCCATGATAGACGCGGTGGAGAAAACTCTGCAGACACGCGCTCGTGTCTGTATTCAGAAGTATCAGTTTAACAGCCGAGAGAAGAGGCAAAGTCACGCCAGCAGGTCAAATGGGCCACAGTGAAAGAGAAATGGAGTTTACTTTCATTTTCTCAATCGCAGTGAAATAGGGGCTTCTGCTGTAAGTGTCAGTGAAAAAGACTGTCCAGCAAACACACACGCAGTCAAATTGTGCAGTTTCTGCGTTTTTAAGTAGTTGGAGTGTTGTAAATACTTGCGCTCGCCTCCCTCACCATAGTAAGCTACGGCGACACATGAGATAAATGACGTCAGTACATAATAACTGGTTATGATTATTACTGAACCGATACCAAATTGTCCGCGTCTGCATCGTGGTGCACAAAAGAAACAATTAATTTTGACACGCCTAGAAAAAAAAATCTAAAACGTCTCTGCCAGTGTTTTCAAACTATTATATTTGTGCCAATTTCACATCTCACATCCATAACGGAGAGGTGTCACATTCATAAGCAAGCTTTTTTCCTCATAAATGCAACAATGTCAAATAAAATAAAATCAATCATGTTTTTTTCTATAGGGAGCAACTCTTCTCCTTTTGATTAGCATCATTTCTTTTGGGTTGTGCAGTTTAATTCACAGAATTTCTACAAAGGTTAGGTTAGGTTACTTTATTTATACCCAAAGGTAGATTTGGTTTGCAGTCAAGAGTCCTCATCTCACTATTATTATTATTATTATTATTATTATTATTATTATTTTATTTCTTTTTTATCTCCTTTCCTTTTTAATTTTTGTCCCTCTTCTTTTGTTATCTGTATTGATTTGTACTCTCATATGTGTATATGCTCTACATGTAATGTACATATGCAGATATTTGACTGGACTTGTGAATATGTGCAGGTATAGATTTCTCATGGAGGAATATGATTAAGTATCTGTACAGTTGTGGACGTGTATGTGCATATGTATTTACATGTCAAATATGTGTACTTATTTTTATTTGCTGGGTTTATTTGGGGTTTGTTCTTTAAAATGTGAAAAACTCTAAATAAAATATAAAAAAAAAAGTTTTAAAGAGTCCTCATCTCACAACAGTGCCACACAAAGGAACTCGCAGAGTAACAACAACAAATAAACATTAGGACATAAAACATAAAAACACATGAAGTCTGAATTATTAAAAACAAATGGTTAAAAAACAAAACAAAACACAAGCACTAGTCCCATGCCAAACTCTCACTGCTGGTCGCTGCGTGCGCATGCGCCCTCAAAATGTGTTACACTACGTGTGTTACACAAGATACACTTGCAGGCTTTTTTTGGTCACATATATAACGCGTGTTTATTTCTCGTAATTAAACTATAAAATATGTTTACAGATTGATATTTTCCTGGTCCCATAACTCTGTGCTTACTTATTTTGGATTAAATAAACTGATATTTCATTTCAATATAATGTTAACATTTACTTTGTGAGTTTATGTTTTGAGTTTATACTGCAAATGTCACATCCATAACGCTGGAATTGCTTGTATATTGTGTGCATTGCATCTATTGTGTGTGTGTTCTTGTGTGTATTGCCTTTTCTTGTTTAATCGCTGAATGCCTCTTCAATTATAAGTCACTTCTGACAAAAGCATCTGCTAATGACTAAATGCAAATGTAAAGCTATCTATAAGTTCACTACACATGATCTGCTTTCCTCATTTTAAGCCAACATGTCAAATTCCCAGACTTTTTCCTGACTTTTCACTGACTGAAAGTAGGTGTTGGCGATATGACCTAAAATTAATATCACGATATTTTTCATCTTTTGAACTGTGATGGTATAATATCATGGTATTACTTTCAATAGCAAAATAATATACATCTCAAGGAAGAACGGACAAAAGAAAGTCTCACTTCTATCACTCTTAAAAGTTTTGGTGTGGGTCATTGTAAATGCTCAGTCTCGTTATGAGCTGATCTTCATTTCTCTGTGTTGGTGGAATAAAGCAGGGGAGTCAGCCGCACCAATTTATGAGCAGACAGAGCAGGATTCTCATGATGACCACCGGCGCAATACCGCTCTTTGTTATGAGCTGTAGTTTCAGTGTAAACTTAGTAAAGGTGAGTTTCTTTGGCGATGATGTCTACAGTATTAGACTTTATATTTAGCGGACATTTGCGCTGAACACGCGGTGAATGCAACGCATCGAGATTCGGGCACCTTCTCCGAAAACACTCGATTGATCTCAGCTGGCGGATCAACATTTACCTCATGTCATGATCGCTGTCATCTGCGCCATTATTATTATTAGAACTTTAGGTGAGGTTTGCAAACCTGTGCACTTTTCACTCTTCAGCCGTTTGCATTTCCTGCAGTAACAAAAGCTCCCTGTTATCTGACAGCGGGAAGCGTTGAGTGACTGACAGCTAATATGAACCAATACAGCAGCAGCGTAGAGCGATTCAGCAAGTTTTTAGAGAAAATCTAATCAGATTGCACTACAACCATTATATTCAGACACACAAATGCTCCCAAATATATTATGAGGGCGCATAGATTACATTTCGGGCACTCATGCGACCAAAATGGTTGCAATTTCGAGCCCTGTAGTATAAGGACATGTATTCAGACCACAACTGAACGTTTGAAGAAAATTTAATGCCTTATTATTTGGAATTAGCTATTATTGATGTAAATGCAGCCGTTCAAGGCACATAATTGATTTATTACGGTATTGACGGTATTAGAAAATCCATGTCATGGCACAATGTTACACCGGTGATGACTATGACACCGGTGTACCGCCCACCCCTAGACTGAAAGTCTAAATTTCCATGAACAGCATTAAAATGGTTTTAGCTTGAATGTAATTTTGCATGACTTTAATAGCCACTAAACGAACAACAAATGATAATTTACCACAGATTTGTACTGTTTTTGTGACTGTAACACACTCCCTCTTTCCTATTTGATAACTCAATGGTAGCTTTACAAGCATTATATTTAGCTTTTTAATCATCTGCTTTTTAACAGACAGTTTTGGAAGTGAAATTACATTTTTGATAAAGGTAAACTAACATTTAAAGCGACAAACAAAAATCCCAGATATTTGATGACTTAATATAAACATTTGCTAATATTCAGTGTCTGGAATAGAACTTTAAAAAAACTCCATGATACTCCCCGTGGATGTGCTTTATAATATTATATTCAGCAGTGTCAAACACTTTAACCATCTGACTAGGGAAACCCATGATGACAAAGCGTAAAAACAAAAGCTATTAAAAGCAAGACCTTTCCTGACCTCGGTTTTCAAGTAGATATATGAGCTACAGCTGGTTAACACCCGTGAAGTCAAGGCAATTTGCTTCCAGGTCACAGAGGTCACGGTTAACATGCATTTGCACCTGAAGAGCTCAAAACCCGCAATCCCTCAGTGCGCTTCATTTCTTCTTTCACCACTAAACACACGATGCCTACATATATTTAAGTAGAGCATTTATTTACACATCTGCTGCATTTTGCCTCTATTTCAGTTCATTTTAACACATGCAGTTGGAGTCAAATGTTTCCCAAATGGTGTTTTAACAGATTCAGGAATTTTTCACCGTATTTCCTATAATATTTTTTCCTCTGGAGAAAGTCTTATTTGTTTTATTTTGGCTAGAATAAAAGCACTTTTTAATTTTTTTACTATTTTAAGGTCAATATTATTAGCCCCCTTAAGCTATATTTGTTTTGGATTGTCTCCAGAACAAACCACTGTTATACAATGACTTGCATAATTACCCTAACTTTACCCTAATTACCCTAGTTAAACCTTTAAATGTCACTTTAAGCTGAATACTAGTGTCTTGAAGAATATCTAGTCTAATATTATTTACTATCATCATGGCAAAGATAAAAGAAATCAGTTATTAGAGATGAGTTATTAAAACTATTATGTTTAGAAATGTGTTGAAAAATCTAAGGCTAATAAATCAGGAGGGGTAATAATTCTGATTTTACTGTAAACCTGGAGCACAAAACCAGTCTAATGCTGCATGGGTATACTTTTAGAAATAGCCAAGAATATATTGTATGGGTCAAAATGACAGTGTTTTATTAAAATGATTTGAATATTAAGTAAAGGATCGTGTTCCATTAAGATATTTAGTAAATTTCCTACATTAACTCCACCGTTGATTAGTAATATGCATTACTAAGCACTGCACCTAGACAGCTTTAAAAGGTCATTTTCTATATATTTAGATTTCTTTTTTTGTTTTTTCATACTTATTTTTTTAGGGTTTTCACCTTCGATGTACAGGACAGTAAAGAGGATTGACAGGAAAGCGTGGGGAGCAGAGAGCGGGGAAGGATCAGCATAGGGCGACGAGGCAGGAATCGAACTTGGGTCGCCGTGAGCACCGGAGTGCATGTGTCGACGCATTAACGACTACACCACTGACGCTGACTTTAGATTTCTTTTTAAGCCCCAGAGTCTAGAAGTTGCATCTCGATCACTTGTCTAATTGACCCAATTTTAAAAATGAACTGACGCTAGTTCAGTGGTCTGGTCACGTAAGAGAAAAAAACATTTGAATTAGGCAGGAAAAAAAAATTGTCAAAATAAAAACATGAGGGCGGCACGGTGGCTTAGTGGTTAGCACTGTGGCCTCACAGCAAGAAGGTCACTGGTTCGAGTCCCGGCTGGGTCAGCTAGCATTTCTCTGTGGAGTTTGCATGTTCTCCCCATGCTGGCATGGGTTTCCTCTGGGTGATCCAGTTTCCCCCACAGTCCAAACACATGCACTATAGGGGAATTGGATGAACTAAATTGGCCGTAGTGTATGAATGTGTGTGTGAATGAGTGGGTATGCGTGTTTACAGCCACGCGAGTTGTGGCTGGAAGGGCATCCGTTGTGTAAAACTTATGCTGGAATAGTTGGCGGTTCATTCTGCTGTGGCGACCCCTGATGAATAAGGGACTAAGCCGAAGGAAAATGGTCCAATGTGCACGTGTTTTATACATACAATGAGAACACTCATGACCTACTATCTTTTTACTCGGAAACTCACATTATTTGTATGCTTTTAAATGTTTCCAGAAGTCTGAAAGAAATGTTGCCTTGGCAAATATTAAGTTTAACAAACGTGAAATAAAGTAGAGATAAACATAGAAGTTAAACATAAATTAACTAAGTTTTTATTTTCTATTGAAAATGACAAATACAAAAAAAAAACATTATTTTTAAATAATAACAAAATTACAACAATTAAAATGAATACTGAAAATATAAACATTGTTAAAAAACATTATAAAGTTAGAGTTAAATAAAATATTTAATTCAATAAATACTCCAAAATATACTTATTAATACCATTCAATACTAAACAAACCCTATAATACCATTATATAATTAATACATTGAGCTGAATCATAGTTTTGCAGCTTGTGGGTGAAGTGATCAAGCAAACCACATCAAAACCTCAATTAAACACAATCAGATCCAGAAAGAACACAAGCTCATAATCCACAGCTTTAACGTCATGAGAGCCATTGCAAAGCACACAAACACAATGCACAAAAGCTCAACATTAAGCCTCAAACTATTTCACGGCAGTAAAAATCATCATTTTTAGGGACAGAACGATCAAAACATTGAGACGGGTTCAGTGGGGAGACGCTTTTCTCTGGGTTTGTTCTATACTTCTGCATTATTCATATCTCATTTCAGTTTCAGCACAGCAGGGGGTCTGTTTGTCTCTTATTCATTCACTCTCTCCTTACGGTTCACATTACACAATAAAACTAGAGGTTTACATTTTCTGAACATTAAAGGGGGTTTACCACTTTATACGAGATGTAAAATAAGTCTCTGATGTCTCTAGAGCAGTGTTTCCCAACCCTGTTCCTGGAGGCACACCAACAGTACATATTTTGGATATATGACCCATTAACTTCAGGTGTTGGAGTCTCTTCTGATGTTATGATAAGATGATTCAGGTATGTTTGATTAGGGGGAGGTTGAAAATTTGGACTGTTGGTGTGCCTTCAGGAACAGGGTTGGGAAACACTGCTCTAGATGTGTGTGTGTGTGTGTGTGTGTGTGTTTCAGCTCAAAATACCACTCAAATAATGTTATAGCTCTTTGAAACTGACGCTTTTAGGCTTTGATTAAATAGTGCCATTTCGGTGACTGTCGCTTTAAATTCAAATGAGATTGTGCTCTTTTCAAAAAAGGGCGGGGCTACATACACCTACGCATTAGCATAGCAGCAGATTTAAAACAGGACTAATGTTAAAACTCTAACGGCAGACGGCTGCTTCTCACTCAGTGCTGTTGAGGGATAGATGGTCATTAGTGGGCGGGGCTTTCCTCCTCTGATGACACGTACAAAGGGAGAATGTCAATCAAAGTGTTTCTGCAGACTGATTTTATCAAGTGTGATTGTTACGTTCGCTTGCAGAACGTATATTGGATATGTGTGTGCGTTTGTTTTTGTATGTGGGTGTGTCGTTTCATGCGTGTGTTACAGGAACGAACGGCATTGGAGGATCCACATTTCGTGCTGATGACGTTGGCCGCTGACGCTGGGTTTGCGCCACCAATCGCTGGTCAGCGTAGCGTTTTAAAGCCGAGCCCAAACTGCAATGGCGACCTCTCTCTCTATCTCTTTCCATCTCTCGCTCTTACTCTTTCTGAGGGTCTCTGTGAGGACAGTCTCTCTTGCGAGGGCTAGTCTGAGAGAATGTGTTTTGCTTGTGTTTAATTCTCTTGTCTAAAGTTTTGAGATCTGAAAGTGCAGTGTGTTTGCTTGTGAACTTGTCCAGTTAACTGATGTATTTGAGTGATACCTCAGAGAGGTTGTAGGAGTGAGTAAGTGGCGTGATATACATACACAACACCGAGATTCATCTGTGTATTAGTTCATTAGGTTCAGGAGAATGTGCTGCTTTGTGTATTTTTGTTTTTAATTAGAGAGTAGTTTAGTTAAGATGTTTGGTACGTTGAAGATGTTTCTTTTCATGCTTTCCTTTTCATATTTAGTTTAGTTGGTTGAAAACAGTTACTGAGTTTTGTTATATTTATTTCTTTGATTTAAGCACATCTAACTACTTCCTCTCCACCCCCCAGGTAATTCATCATTTATTTATTGTAAATATTTTTCTTTCACTGTATAATATAGTTTCACTGGAAGTATGGGCAATGAAAAATTGCAGTGATATTTGGTTCTTCAGTCGTTTCTTTCTCCCTCCATTCATGTCAAATACCCTTAGTTTATATATTTATATATTAACATCCAAAAGGACAATAGACTTAATTGATAAAAATAGACTTAATTTTTACCATTAAAGGCTGGCTATATTCACACACTCCTATTACACAACTGTTTAAACCCCTTAAAAAAGGTGAATTTTGCATAATAGGTCCCCTTTGATAGTGCAAGCATGAGCAAAATATGATATAAGAAGCAAGTCCCAAACATGTAGTTTTTTCCGTCATGCATACAACCCATCCATCTACTCTGAGAGAGCAGAGGAAACATTAAAGACCATAAAAAAGTAGCATTAAAGAGACTGTTAAGGAAGGTTTTCTGACCGAGTGCATTCAACGCCTCAATCGATCACGTCTGACGAAGCTTAAAGACTGAGCAGCTCTGGAGAAATGAGCCATTGTGCACGGATTCAATGCCAGATTCGGCAAACACAGACCAAACTGCATCAAAACGTGAAACTAGAAAAAGAAAATTCTGTCTGAGGGAAAAGTGAATGCGAGTTGGGGATGAACCATTTAACCTGCCACAGGAGCTGCTCGTACAGTTCGACTCAGCTGTCATCCAATCCATCCTCTGCACTTCAATCACCGTCTGGTTCGGCTCAGCTGCCAAAACTGACCTCCGTAGACTACAGCGAATAGTCCGGACTGCTGAACGAATCACTGGCACAACCCTTCCTACACTTCAAGAACTGTACTCTTCCAGAGTGAGTAAAAGGGCTCGCAAAATCACTCTGGACGCCTCACACCCAGCACACTACCTGTTCCAACTGTTACCGTCTGGTCGGCGCTTCAGAGCACCAAGCACAAAAACAGCCAGACACAGGAAAAGTTTCTTTCCTCAGGCTGTCTACCTTATGAACAGTTAAATATTCCCCTACTGTGCAATAAACATGTGCAATACTTTCTCATTCACACTTGTACACAGCACCTTATATCAATATACAATGCAATACTGTCTACATTCGCATTTGTACACAGCACCTTATAACCTGTATATTTATAACAATCTGTACATACAACTCAACATCCAGGTTTCTTGACTAACTGCATCTTTGATTAATGTTTATCGTATTTCTTTTTTCCATATTTATTTTGTGTTGTCACTTGTCACTTTATGTACACTGGAAGCTTCTGTAGCCAAAACAAATTCCTTGTGTGTGTGAAGCACATTTGGAAATAAAAATGATTCTGAACCAAAATGGAAGATCTGATAAACCAATATAAATGCACACAAACTGGAAATTCTAAATAATTTGGGAAAAAAAGGAGGATTTTGCAAGTAACGGTTCTCGTTCATTTCACTAAAGGTTTATAATTTTGAGATGTCGTTTATTGTTGTATTTTTTATGTGCCTCTTTTCTTTTGTAAGAGAGACCTTGAATTCAACATTGAGACTTTTTTTTGTTAAATTGTTTGGTTAAAAAATTATTTAATTACACAGTGGCCAACAGTTTTGTTCCTCTGTTTATAATTTTAAGTGACAGATTTATTTTTTCCGCCACACTTTTCCTACGGTGTTGACAGAAAAATTTCACGTTTGTATTTTACATTAAAATAACAAATAGGCAATGTTGTACATTCATTCAGTTTTATTTATTTTATTTTTGCAACACATTTTCCATGTTGACAGATAAATATTGAAAGTATCTTGACAAGATGAATGAAAATAAATACAATCCTTGCACAACCCATCCCTCTCTTTTGGTAGTACCCAACATAAATGTGAGATTTCAAGAGTTCACACTTAGCTCACGATTTATACATAGCTTCTTTGGTGTGCTGTCCCAGGAGAGAGCCCTGAGCCCAAGAGATCCTCGAGCCCAGGGCTCCCTCCTTTCACAGGGCGAGCGGAGATTGAGCTCAGGTCGATCTAAAACTCCCACGCTGCTGAGGACAAGGTGAACTTCCTGAGAGTAAGACATTATAAAGAAGATTTAGGCTTATTTCATCTATAATATAGAGCACATTTGGATGGTGGGAGGAAACCGGGGAACCCGGGGGAAACCCACGCGGACACAGGGAGAACATGCAAACTCCGCACAGAAATACCAGATGGCCCTGTGAAGACCCAACGCCTTTGTTTTTCTTGCTGTGAGGCAACAGTGCTAGTCACTGGGCCACTGTGCCGCCCATTCTGGATAAAGGTGGAAGAAGGGGAGGAGTGGGGTTTCTTCTAGACGAAGATAGTTGTAGAGAGGAAATGAGGATATATATAGTGACTTGGGATCCTTTGATTGGAGGATCATGATTAGCTAATGTGAACCAGCTGGGTCAATCATGAGCACGTGCTCCTCTCGAAATTAGTTTCAAATTAAATTTCACTTTGGGAACGGTCGGGTTGGGTACGAAATTATTCTAAGTGGGCAGTGAGTGAACAAAGATTGAATATACAGCGGAAGAGGTCACGGGTGCAGAATAAAACCTGGCGGGAGCAGGACTAAAAAAAACAGCCCTGCACAGACCTCTTGGCTAATCAATCATTTTAATGATGATTACGTCTATTTAGTTAGCTAGCCATTTCAGGACATTCCACTGACCAACACAGATATATTTCAAGCTTTGATAATCCAACAAATCTCAAGCCAAAAGCATCATAAGTTTCCAAAAGCAACACAAATTTGCAAATGCAATTACAGGCAAGCAGAAAACACAAAACATCCTCAAACTGAGCAATGAACTATGACATTTTAAGAAACACCAATGCACAAGATGCAGTCTCTGAACAGGACATCATGGCAGAAAACAAAAAAACAGTGAGTGAACAAAGACTGAATATACAGCGGAAGAAGTCGGGTGCGGAATAAAACCTGGCGGGAGCGGGACTAAAAAAAACAGCCCTGCACAGACCTCTTGGTGGCCAGATGAGAATATTTTAAAAATATATTTTTTCCTCAACAAATTGAAACAACACTATGATCTATATTTAAAACCAATACCGCTAATCAATCATTTTAATGATGATTACATCTGTTTAGTTAGCTAGCCATTTCAGGACATTCCATTGACCAACACAGATATATTTCAAGCTTTGATAATCCAACAAATCTCAAGCCAAAAGCATCATGAGTTTCCAATAGCAACACAAATTTGCAAACACAATCACAGGCAAGCAGAAAACGCAAAACATCCTCAAACTGAGCAATGAACTATGACATTTTAAGAAACACCAATGCACAAGATGCAGTCTCTGAACAGGACATCATGGCAGAAAACAAAAAAGCCACTGCTATATGAAAATAAAAACACTCTTACCTGCTCCTCCATATTGTCCTGTGAACATGGGGATGTGGAGCACTTCTGCGATTCCTCATCAGATGAAGCGAGCTCGGGTAAACCCTCCACATCTCCTCCAGACGCCTCTTCTTCAGCTGGAGTTTCAGAATCCTGCTGCTGCTTCTTTTTCTTCTTCATAGGTTGAGGAGATTCGCTTCTGGACGTCTGCGACAGCGAATGAGAACGAAATAAAGCAAGATTTCCTTCTTGCACTCCTCCTGTCACCTGTATACAACTCTTTGACCTCCGCCTGGATTGATCCACAACACACCCTTTGCTGGAAAAAAAAAAAGATTTGAAAAATTAAATATAGAAAAAAAAATGTAAGACATGAAAATAGAGTTAGATTTATAGTTAAAATGTAAATAAAATATATATAAAATAAAATTATATATAAATAATCTTTACATATATATATATATATATATATATCTATATATATATATAGAGAGAGAGAGAGAGAGAGAGAGATAAATATATAAAGCATTTTGAGCCATTCTTTCTCCAGAATAGTGGGTGGGTCATCAAGCAGTTGAAGGAAAATATGTTCCAACTCACTCCTCCAAAACAGCCTAAAGTGGCTCAATAATATTCAGATCTGGTGACTGTGCAGGCCATGGGAGATGTTCAACTCACTTTCATGTTCATTAAACCACTCTGTCACCAGTCTTGCTGTGTGTATTGGTGAATTATTATGCTGATAAACGACACCACCTTTGAGATACAATGTTTGAACCAATGACTGTAAAAAAAAAATGGACGATGCGACGGCACCATTGAACGCTCTGAAGGCAAAATGGCTCATGACGGGCACAAACGGTCGCAAAACACTGCTGAAATTGGAGCCTTTGCATGTGCAGAAGGGACTACTAGATGAAGCCAGAGGCGGAGCCGTGAAATTAGGCTTAAAACCGCTTGTACGTTTAAATCAACCAACTTGCTTTGAAATACAACATTTGAATATGTTTGCTAAAAAAGCCACATTGTACAACGCAGTGATATTATATAGTTTCTAAATACAATGCAATAACATTTTAACGTAAAAAAAATCCAACATAGGTGTTTTAAGGAGCAGAAATACAGCATATGGGCTCTTATATGCTGTTGTGTCATCACTCATATTGTAAGTCATATCTCTCCGGCCCCTCATTTGGGATGCTTTTCATGTACTGGCTAACCCCCATGACAAACTAATCGAATAGCCCTGCCCTAGACCATCATCAGGGGTTTGTAACAGATGATAATGCACCAATACACACAACAAGAGTGGTGAACATGAAAGTCAAGTGCATGGCCTGCACAGTATCCAAACCTAAACAGTATTGAGCCACTTTGGGGTGTTTTGGAGGTGCGAGTCAGGAAACGTTTTCCTCCACCAGCATCACGTTGTGACCTGAACAATTTTCTGAATGAAGAACAGCCCAAAATCCCTCTTGCCACTGAGCAGGACTTGTATCTGTCATGTTACTCTATTTGAATATATTATTATATCACTAGTTTAATTATATGAAGCTTTAAAAAACATATTTAATTACATTATTATTTAACTATTGTATACATTTAGATTCAAAATCTATATTTAATAGTAAACACACAACGTACTCTTTGCGCTCCTCTTTCCCCTGCAGTGACGGTCGACTGTGTGCTTCCAGTAGATGGCACAGGAAGTAGCTCTTCTCTAGATCCACTTCCTGCTGAAGCCGATGAAGGAAAGCGACCTGCTGACCATCCGCCTGTTCCAGCAGTGTTTTCAGCAGCTCCTCCAGTCTACGATACGCAGCTCCGTTCCCTTTACAGCCGGGACTGAGAGCC